>NC_053023.1:465850047-466034226 GCF_003073215.2 Triticum urartu | reverse complement strand
CAAGGAAAGTCCCATCCGGACACGGGACGAAGTCTTCAATCTTGTATCTTCATAGTCTTGGAGTCCGGCTGAAGGTATAGTCCGGCTACCCGAACACCCCCTAATCTAGGACTCCCTCAGTAGCCCCTGAACCAGGCTTCAATGACGACGAGTCCGGCGCGTAGATTGTATTTGACATTGCAAGGCGGGTTCCTCCTCCAAATTCTTCATAAAAGTTTGTAAACACCAAGAGTAGTTTCCGGCTCCGCAAAATAAATTTCCACGTATTGCCACAGAGAGAATAATATTAACACAAATCTAATCCGCTGACGTATTCTGCAGCGTGACATCACAGTACGGCCAAGCCTTTATTCGAATCGTTTTCACTTTTCCACCTCAGCGTGTTTTGCGAGGCGGTTTCCTTGGCATGTCTTGTCAAAGCAGAGATTGTGTCCCCTTTATTTACGGGATTCTCATCAATACGGACGTGGGTAATACAAACGTGCCTGTTAGCATGTCTTCTCGATTAAAGGCGAGTCCCAAACGGTTACGGGGAGGGCTCCTGGTATTCAACCTCTTATAAAGAGACCAAGGCCTTACTCCTTTTCTCCAATCTCAAAACAAGTTCACCCGTCGCCTCGAGTTCCAACACCCTAGGCTCCAGATTCCAGGCGCTTCAGACCTTCGACAATGTCCGGTTCCGACCTTCAAGGCCGATGGATGCCCTCCTCCGTCATGGAGGAGGACGTGCTAAAGTTGAGAGAGGCTAAGTTCTTGACCGACGAAATTTTGCATAGGTTGCCTGCTCAAAGGCAAGCTATTCCCAGTCCCCAGCCCGGTGAGAGCGTAGTGTTCGTGTCTCACTTCCTTCGGGGGTTAGGCTTCCCGATGGATCCCTTCGTGAGGGGGCTGATGTTCTATTATGGGCTGGAATTTCATGACTTAGCTCCGGAGTCCATCCTCCACATTTCCTCATTCATCGTTGTGTGCGAAGCGTTCCTCTGTGTTACTCCTCACTTTGGATTATGGCTCAAGACTTTTGGAGTGGAGCCGAAGATGATCGAGGGACGGCACGCAGAGTGCGGAGGCCTTATCATAAGTAAGAATGCTGATGCTCCATGGCCCGAGGGCTCCTTTCAAGAGGAGCTCGGCTTGTGGCAACGAGAGAGGTTCTATATCACCGCTCCCAGGAGCGCCAAGTGGGTGGCGCCTCCTGCCTTTCGCTCGGGTCCCCCACCACGGCTAGCGTCATGGGTCAACAAACGATTAGATTGGGGGTTATCCAAAGACGTGCCCTTGTTGCAGGGCTGCATTACGGATCTCTTAGAAAGAGACCTCAACCTGGTCAAGGTGACGCAGGTCATGCTAATTCGCCGAACACTGCCCGGCAAACGTCGCTCCCTTCTTCTGTGGGAGTTTAATCCGGAGGGACCACGAGCTCTCCAGCATTTTATGGGCGCAACGCCCGTGAAGATGTATAAAATGTTCTTCGGATCACAAGCAATGTGTCCGGATTTGACCGAGGACGCATGTTTAAGCTGCAATCGCCTGGATACTCAAGTAAGTAACCTTGTGCCCGGACTCGCTCTCCGTAAAATTGTCATAAGTTCGCCCCTAAAAGAGCTGTCCTTTTAAACAGGAGTGGATGGCGAAGGCAAAGCTGATCAGGTGTCCGGCTCCCCTTCCTGAGACCAGGCCGGATCCCGTGCTAGTCAGGATGTTGAAGATCGTGCCTTTGGAGGGAAGTGAGGGGGAGGACAAGGAAACTATGGCCTCCTCGAAGGAGGCTGCTTCGAAGGGAAGAACCGACAATTCCTCTCCTAAGGGGAAGAAGAGGGCTGCCTCTGACGACCCGGAGACCATGGCCTCAAAGCGGGGGAAAAAAATCCTCATCAGAGGGTCCGACGCCGGGGAGATCCTCGGACGAACTACGCCCTCAAAGGGATCAGCCCTCCAGCGAGCCATAATTAGAGAAAGATTTTCCTTTAGAGGGATGAGAGAGACCCTTGCTTTTTATCTGAGAAGATTAACCGAAATTTTACTTTGTAGCTCGGACCTCAGCCCTTCTCAGCAGAGCTCGTCTTCGGGGGATCTTCTTCCGGAGATGATGGAGAGTGGAACGCCTCCCCCTGCCATACCGCCTGGCGAGGCGGGCGACCCTGAGGTGTCGTCGCGGAGGGTTTCTCCGAATCCGACAGGGGTGGAAGGTAGCCATATGTCCCCCCAAGGTTCTCTGCGTACGGCCTTCAAGGGAGGTCATAGGACGAGTCCGGCACCGTCCGACGCGCGGTCGGAGGAGCTGATGATTCTGCTGGGGCGAGCTTCTATCTCAGAGGAGCACCGTGCATTGATGGGTATGGTGATTGGAAGGATTTCGTCCGCGGAAAGCGGATTGCATGAGGCCGTCAGAAGTTTGCTGACGGGTTTTGAGGTACGTTTGATAATGTACTTCTTTGTCAGTTGCACATAAACAAGATGCGCCCTGTGTAGATAGTAGCCCCTGAGACTCTGTGCGTTGTCAAAATTGACGGCACGCAGAGGATCATAATCCCAGGTCTAAAATGTTGCCTTTGTATACAGGTGGCGAAGTGTCCGGAATCGAGCCGAACTGATGATTCTGCCGAACTAAAGCGGCAACTTGACGTGGCAGATGCCGACATCGTGCTCGTCAACGAGCGGCTTGATGAGGCTCAAGGTATGCAATTCCTCAAGCGGCATTTGGTAAGAGGAGCTTTATGCCAGTATCTTACAATGTGTGTGCTTGACGCAGATGGTGCGGCCACCGTGGAGAGTCTTCGGGCGGAACTTGCCCGAGCTAAGGAACAAGCCAGGAAAAGTGATGCGGCTGCCGAGAAGGCCCTTGAAGAGCTGAGAGCCGAATAGGCTGCTCACTGCCGAAGCAAGAAGGAGATGGCCGTGATGGCCGTGAAGTTAAAAAGTGCTGCTGACCGTTGCAAGTTTCTTGAGAAAGAAGACCGGGCGAGACAGACAGACTTAGAGAAGGCCGTTGCTGATGCCAAGGATGCTCGCTCTGCGATGAGAGCTGCGAAGGAGGAGCTGCGTCAGGCCAGACAGATTGCGGCTGGAAAGCCCTTTATGCTGCGGAGGAAGTTTTGTGATCCGAAGTTTGCTCCGTTGGACCGGATGTGGAGTGCGGAGGACACCTATCTGGATTTGGCAGCGAGTGCTGCTGATGCGACCGAATACTTTCGAGATCAAGAAGATCGCGAAGTGGAAAGGCTTTTCTAGTCGCAGTTCCAGAATCCAGAGTGTCCACTGGCAGTGGACGATCATATGGTTCAATGGGCCGAACTGAATAGATTGTCCGGACTCGCCATGAAGTACGTCATGGGTCATCTGTGGCCGGGGAGATCGGAGCCAAAGAGTTATTTCAGCTTGGTGCAGCAACTCCTTGACGCGGTGCCACGTATCAATGCGATGAAGAGGTCAGCATGCATAGAGGGCGCACGGATGGCTCTTGCCTGTGTCAAGACATACTGGGCAGAGATGGAGACCACCGTTGTTGCATCCCGAGATTCGGACAAAAGCCGAGTACCCTCTGAGCACTATTTTCAGGAAGTCCTTGAAGGCGCTCGTGTAATAGAGACGCAGTGCTCGAAGGATGCTATGTTCTGATAGCATATGTAATTATAAAGCAATATTTTGATGGATTGTAGTAGCCTTTTATACTTGTGCCTTCAAGTATTTGGAACACCTCCTGTGCGGCCGTTTTAAGATATATATATACCAAATCTGAAAGATTGCAGTCGTTGGCTTCAGCCCCCACGCACATAGTGCGGGGGTGCTCGCAGAAGGTGCATTTTCACACTTAATCCAACGTCTTGGTCCTACAAAGGAGGTGATAGCACGGTGAGCTAGGCAACCGGACTATAATGCTTTAACACTTTCACTTAGCCATAGGAGCTTGACAATGGGACTATTTAGGTAGCCCCTGGTGGCGAGTGCGCTCGCCCGAATTCAGGGCGCGTATGTGCCTGGCCGGGAAATGGCCCTTCATTAATGCGGAGGAATCCTATAGATTCCGGAGAGTCATCGAGTGGTTGACCAGTCTCACGCCATATCATGATAGTCGGTTTTCGGCTTTCTCTACTGAGGTGCTAGCCTAGCTGAACCAGGGCACAATCGCAGTAGTTCTCCTGGTGCCGCCTTAGCCGATAGAGCGGAACGTAAGGCGGCCGAACACAGGAGCCGGGCAACCCAACATTTGACCAAAATCATGACTCGGAGCTGATGCATATAAGGTCAAACTCGCGACGCCGAACACTCCCTAAGGTATTCGGTCTTTATGAGAGCAGGGAGGTAACGCTCTGAGGTATAAGCCCCTAGTGTCCAGGTACATGCAAGAATTCTGACATGGCCACATGCCAAGACGCCAGCCTCCTCCTTGGTCATAGAACCAGGGGATGTGTATCAACAAGAGACAGTAAAAAAGGTTTACGCAGGGTCTTAATCTGAAAAGAATCCTTGGAACGGGTCCCTACTGCACGTCTGTGCCTGTGTCTCCGTTGTGCCGTATCCTG
Organism: Triticum urartu; assembly: GCF_003073215.2. NCBI lineage: Eukaryota > Viridiplantae > Streptophyta > Magnoliopsida > Poales > Poaceae > Triticum > Triticum urartu. The sequence continues at coordinate 466,029,706 of NC_053023.1, read as the reverse complement.
GACGGGCGCAGCACGACGTTCATCTGTAAAAAGAGAGCAACTAAGTTGAAAAAGGGGCGTGCCGAACAAAAGTTATATGAAATAAACAAAGTGTAAAGTAAAATATGAAAAATTGAGCTTTATTGTCTCTTATTTTATACGTGTGAAGCCCCTAGTGCAGGGGTATATGGCCACTAAGCCTTTATCAACGATACTTTTGTGCCGGACTCGTCTATCCGGGTCCGTGGTCTTAATGACCTGTTCCGATGTTCTGGCCGGTGAAGCCATTGTATTGTGGGGCTGTTAAAGCGGCCGCACAATCCTCCACTTGGGGGAGGTGTTCTCACTGCTTCCCCTTTAAGGAGATGTTGCCGCGTGGACCGGGCATCTTAAGCATAAGAGATGCATAATGCGGTATTGCGTTAAAGCGGGCGAAAGCTTCGCGTCCCAGTAGTGCTTGATAGCGACTTGAGAATGGGACGATGTGGAAAGTCAGCTTTTCGCGACAGAAGTTATCGGCAGAGCCGAAAATAACCTCGAGTCGGAGAAAACCCATGCAATGGGTGTCCGGACCTGGTGTTACTCCTTGAAAGGAGGTTTTGTTGTGGCGAATTCTTTTTGGGTCGATCCCCATGTGGCGGATTGAGTCCTGATATATCAGGTTGAGTCCGCTGCCACCGTCATAAGGACATTTGAATACTGGAGTCCGCCAATTATTGGATCGAGTACCAGGGCAGTCCAGCCTGGGTTCCTGACACTTCTAGAATAATCCAGATGATCGAAGATGATTGGTTTTGACAACCAGTGGTGGGATTCCTTTGGGATAGGCCGTGGGGCGCGTACCTTTATGGGCGCCGCACGTTTTGTTATGTGGAGTAAGTTTACTATTTTTACTTCTTGTGGGAAATTCTTTTGTTTCCTGGTACCCTGCTTTTGGGGTTCGTCCTCGTCTTCGCATGGTGTGTCGAGCCCCTTGTGTTCGGCGTTGAGTCTGCCGAATTGTTTGAAAACCCAACAATCTCTGTGGGTATGGTTAGCAGGCTTTCCGGGAGTGTTGTGTATTTGACATATCCTATCCAAGATTTTGTTTAGGTTGGATAGGTCGTCCCTGTTATCTTGGAGGGGCGGCTTTTTCTGATTCTGTCGTGAGCTTTTGAATCCGGCGTTGACTGCCGTGCTCTTCGGACTTTTTTCCTTAGTCCGGCGACGGTCCTTATTGCGCCGCGGTTTTCTGTTTCCATCCCTAGTTTCGGATGTACTTGGGTCACTAGTGCTGCATCTTGCCAACCAGCTGTCCTCTCCTGCGCAAAAGCGGGTCATGAGGCTTGTTAGTGCGGCCATTGTTCTTGGCTTTTCTTGGCCGAGGTGTCTGGCGAGCCATTTGTCTCGGACATTATGCCTGAAAGCCGCTAGGGCTTCAGCGTCCGGACAGTCGACTATCTGATTCTTTTTAGTAAGAAATCTATTCCAGAATTGCCGAGCTGACTCTCCGGGCTGTTAAGTTATGTGACTAAGATCGTCTGCATCCGGAGGGCGGACATAGGTCCCTTGAAAATTTGCTCGGAAAGCGTCCTCGAGCTCTTCCCAACTTCCGATTGTGTTTTCAGGAAGGCTTTTGAGCCAATGCCGGGCTGGCCCTTTAAGCTTGAGGGGTAAGTATTTTATGGCGTGGAGGTCATCTCCTCTAGCCATATGTATGTGGAGGATATAATCCTCGATCCAGACTCCAGGGTCTATTGTTCCATCATATGCCTCTATGTTTACGGGTTTGAATCCCGCTGGAAATTCATAATCCAGGACCTCATCGGTGAAACATAGGGGGTGTGCGGTACCCCTGTATTTGGGTGTGCCGGATTCTGATAATGGCTTTATTGCATTGCTTACGAGAGCTTGCTTTCTTGGCCCGTAAATGGACCTGGCTGGGCCATGATGCGAATCCTTAAGTGGGTCGCATGCCGGCTTAAGGGCGGCGCTGCTTGCCACTTTATGCTGGCCATGGGGTCGTCTATCCGATCGTGTGGCTTTCTCACTTTTGGAATGCGAGGGCTCTAAGGCCTCCTCGTCGAATTCAGGCAGTAGCTTTCTCTTCGGATAGCTTTTAGTGCGGCGACTGTCGCCGTATTTGTCTGCGGTATTGATTACTTTACTCCATCTAATCCTGAGTGCATCTTCCGCAGTTTTTAGCTTCCGCTTCTGCTTTTTCAGGCTGCGTGCGGTTGCAATGAGCCGTTTGTGGAGGTTCTTCTGCTTCGTGGGCTTGTCCGGCGTAGGGTCGTCCGGAATGCCATTTTCACCGGGGGAGGGATGTTCGGTTTCTCTATCCGGGTTGTCCTATTGGGACGGTTGCTCTAAGGCATGCTCGTCGTCTACCGGCTCATCCTGCTCTATGGCTGGGTCTTTATCGAGGCGGGGCTTGGGTCGGCGTTTACGCCGATGCTTTGATTGTTTTTCGAGAGATCGATCCCTCTTTCCATCCCCGTTTTCCTCGTTGTTGCTTCCTTTAGGGGTATCCACCATGTACACATCGTGAGATGAGGTGGCTGTCCAATGCCCTATAGGCGTTGGTTCTTGGTTGTCTCCTGCATCGTCGTCCATACCGTCGATGTCTTCGGAGTCGAAGTCGAGCATGTCGGTTAAGTCGTCGACAGTGGCTATGAAGTGGGTGGTGGGTGGGTTTTGAATTTCTTCATCATCCGAATCCCATCCTTGCTGACCATAGTCCGGCAGGGCTCTCCTGATAAAGAGAGAGACTTTAGCGAATTCAGGATGTCGCCGAAGGGCGAGTGCTGAAAGATGTCTGCGGTAGTGAACTCCATTATCGGCGCCCAATCGGATTCGATCGGCAGGGGCGCGGGGGGCTCGGAGTTGGGAAAGAAATCCGGCTCCTCGGAGTCACGGGCCATGCGGAGTGCGGGGCTGGAGTTCGGCTCGATCGCCTCTAAGATCGCAGCCCCTGAGGCAGCGTCCAACCGCTGATCCTCGATCAGCGCAGTAGGCTCTGAATCAATGGTCGGAACCGATGCGTGTGCGGCCTCCAAGGCGCTGTTCGGCGGCAGAGCTATATCATGCCCATCGAGACAGTGCGGCGCGCTAGGCTGTGGCTCGAATCCGTCGAAGATCAAGTCCCCGCGGATGTCAGCCGTGTAGTTTAGGCTTCCAAACCTGACCTGATGGCCAGGGGCGTAGCTTTCGATCTGCTCAAGGTGGCCAAGCGACTTGGCCCGCAGTGCGAAGCCGCCGAAGATGAAGATCTGTCCGGGGAGAAAAGTCTCACCCTGGACTGCATCATTGTTGATGATCGAAGGAGCCATCGGGCCTAAAGGCGACGACATAGAGGAACTCTCAATGAAAGCACCAATGTCGGTGTCAAAACCGGCGGATCTCGGGTAGGGGGTCCCGATCTGTGTGTCTAGACCGGATGATAACAGGAGGTGAGGGAGTCCTGGATTAGGGGGTGTTCGGGTAGCCAGACTATACCTTCAGCCGGACTCCTGGACTATGAAGATACAAGATTGAAGACTTCGTCCCGTGTCCGGATGGGACTTTCCTTGGCGTGGAAGGCAAGCTTGGCAATGCGGATATTCAAGATCTCCTACCATTGTAACCGACTTTATGTAACCCTAACCCTATCCGGTGTCTATATAAACCGGAGGGTTGTAGTCCGTAGGCAATCAACTCCATACACAACAATCATACCATAGGCTAGCTTCTAGGGTTTAGCCTCCTTGATCTCGTGGTAGATCTACACTTGTACTACCCATATCATCAATATTAATCAAGCAGGAGTAGGGTATTACCTCCATTGAGAGGGACCGAACCTGGGTAAAACAAAGTGTACCCTGCCTCCTGTTACCATCTGGCCTAGACGCACAGTTCGGGACCCCCTACCCGAGATCCGCCGGTTTTGACACCGACATTGGTGCTTTCATTGAGGGCTCCTCTGTGTCGTCGCCTTTAGGCCCGATGGCTCCTTTGATCATCAACAACGATGCAGTCCAGGGTGAGACTTTGCTCCCCGGATAGATCTTCGTCTTCGGCAGCTTCGCTCTACGGGCCAATTCACTCGGCCATCTGGAGCAGATCGAAAGCTACGCCCCTGGCCATCAGGTCAGGTTTGGAAGCCTAAACTACACGGCTGACATCCATGGGGACTTGATCTTTGATGGATTCGAGCCACAGCCAAGCGCGCCGCACTATCTCAATGGGCATGATATAGCTCTGCCGCCGAACAACGCCTTGGAGGCCGCACACGCATCGGTTTCGACTATTGATTCGGAGCCTACTGTGCCGATCAAGGATCAGCAGTTGGACGCTGCCTCAGGGGCTGCGATCTCAGAGGTGATCGAGCCGAACGCTAGCCCCGCACTCTGCTCTACCCATGACTCCGAGGATCCGGACTCCTCCCTGACTCCGAACCCCCCGCGCCCCTGCCAATCGAATCCGATTGGGCGCAGATAATGGAGTTCACCACCGCAGACATCTTTCAGCATTCACCTTTTGGCGACATCCTGAATTCTCTTAAGTCTCTCTCTTTATCAGGAGAGCCCTGGCCGGACTACGGTCAGCGAGGGTGGAATACGGACGATGAGGAAATTCAAAGCCCACCCACCACCCACTTTGTAGCCACTGTCGACGATCTAACCGACATGCTTGATTTCAGCTCCGAAGACATCTACGGCATGGATGACGATGTAGGAGACGAACAGGAACCAGCACCTGTAGGGCGCTGGAAGGCCACCTCGTCATATGACATATATATGGTGGACACTCCAAAAGATGGAGATGGCGATGGAACAGTGGGGGATGACGCCCCCAAGAAACAGCCAAAGCGCCGGCGTCAGCGGCGCCGCTCTAAATCCCGCCAAAGCAAAAACGGTGATTCCGGCACGGGAGATAATACTACCCCGGATAGCGCCGAAGAACACCCACCTCAGCAAGATTCGGCACAGGAAGATGGAGAAGCCAGCCCTCATGAGAGAGCGGCAAACCGAGAGGTCGAGGATGATAACTATATGCCTCCCTCCGAAGACGAGGCAAGCCTCGATGACGATGAATTCATCATACCATCAGACCCCGCCGAACAAGAGCGTTTTAAACGCAGGCTTTTAGCCACTGCAAGCAGCCTCAAGAAAAAGCAGCAACAACTTAGAGCTACCCAAGATTTGCTAGCTGACAGATGGACTGAAGTCCTTGCGGCCGAAGAGTATGAACTCGAACGCCCCTCCAAGAGTTACCCGAAGCGCAGGCCGCTACCCCGATCAGAGGAGGAAGCACCTACATCACCAGCGCATGACATGGCAGACTGTCCACCTCGCGGCCGCGACAGAGAGGCCTCTCGGCCCTCCACCCAAGCCATGCCCCGACGCCGCTCAACTAAGGCACGGGAAAATGCACCCGACCTGCGAGACATACTGGAGGATAAGGCAAGACAAACAAGATCGATCTACGGATCGCACAGGTGCCCTACGGCATGTGACAATGATCTTCACTCCGGATACAACAAATCCGGCCGGGCCGAACACAACAGACATAGCTCTTCCGAGCTGCGTCGTGATATAGCCCAGTACAGAGGCGCCGCACACCCGCTATGCTTCACGAATGAAGTAATGGATCATAAAATCCCAGAGGGTTTCAAACCCGTAAACATCGAATCATACGATGGCACAACAGATCCGGCGGTATGGATCGAGGATTATCTCCTTCACATCCACATGGCACGCGGCGATGATCTACACGCCATCAAACACCTCCCGCTCAAACTTAAAGGACCGGCCCGGCATTGGCTTAACAGCTTGCCAGCAGACTCAATCGGTTCTTGGGAGGACCTGGAAGCCGCATTCCTCGACAACTTCCAGGGCACTTACGTGCGACCGCCGGATGTCGACGACTTAAGCCACATAATTCAGCAGCCAGAAGAATCGGCCAGACAATTCTGGACACAGTTCCTAACAAAGAAAAACCAGATAGTCGACTGTTCGGACGTAGAGGCCCTAGCAGCCTTCAAGCATAACATCCGCGACGAGTGGCTTGCCCGGCACCTGGGACAGGAAAGCCGAAATCCATGGCAGCCCTCACGACACTCATGACCCGCTTTTGCGCGGGAGAAGACAGCTAGCTAGCTCACAGTAACAACTTATCAAAGAACCCTGGTAATTCGGATACCAAGGACAAAAGTGGCAGGACACGTTGGAATAAGCAAAAACGCCACATTTACAGCGACAGCAATGAAGACACGGCAGTCAATGTCGGATTCAAAGGCTATAAATCCGGTCAGCGGAAAAGGCCATTCAAAAAGAATACTCAGGGCCCGTCCAGTTTGGACTGAATACTCGATCGCTTGTGCCAGATACATGGCACCCCCGAAAGGCCAACCAATCACACTAACAGGGATTGTTGGGTGTTCAAGCAGGCAGGCAAGTTAAGGGCCGAAAACAGAGACAAGGGGCTGCACAGCGACGAGGAGGAGCCCAAGCCGCCGAACAACAATGGACAGAAGGGCTTTCCCCCACAAGTGCGGATGGTGAACATGATATACGCAACCCACATTCCCAAGCGGGAGCGGAAGCGTGCGCTACGGGACGTATACGCGATATAGCCAGTCGCCCCAAAGTTCAACCCATGGTCCTCCTGCCGATCACTTTTGATCGAAGGGACCATCCCACTAGCATCCGTCATGGCGGCTTCGCCGCATTGGTTCTCGACCCAATCATCGACGGATTTCATCTCACAAGAGTCCTCATGGACGGCGGCAGTAGCCTGAACCTGCTTTATCAGGATACAGTGCGGAAAATGGGCATAGATCCCTCAAGGATTAAGCCCACAAGAACGACCTTTAAAGGGGTTATACCAGGTGTAGAAGCCAACTGTACAGGCTCAGTAACACTTGACGTGGTCTTCGGATCCCCGGACAATTTCCGAAGCAAAGAGTTAATCTTTGATATAGTCCCGTTTCGCAGTGGCTATCACGCCATACTCGGACGAACCGCATTCACAAAGTTCAATGCGGTGCCGCACTACGCATATCTCAAGCTCAAGATGCCAGGCCCTCGAGGAGTAACTACGGTCAACGGAAACACCGAACGCTCCCTCCGTACGGAGGAGCATATGGCGGATCTCGCAGCGGAGGTACAAAGTAGCCTTCTCAGGCAATTCTCCAGTCCGGCCATTAAAAAGCCAGACACTGCCAAGCACGCCCGGAGTAACCCACAGCAGGGCCGCCTAGCACACTCTGAGCAAGCGTAGCAATGCGGCCCCAACCCCAGCTTTCGCGACATAGCGAAACCAGTACCTCGCGTACATAACTACGCCCTTGAAATACCATGGGCACAGGGGAAGGGGCACAATAACAACACGCCCAGGATACGGCTTAAAACGTACTAGGGGCTGCCGGATTCTTTTTTTTAATTTTTTCTTACTTTCAGGACTCCATACTTCTGACGACCTGTTCGGCAATTCGACTGCCGCACAAACGATGCAAGATCCAGGGAGGCAGACAAGCCATGCCGCACTATGGAACTCCCAGGTGGTCTCTGTTATGAGCGGTGTACCTGTTTTAAATACAATTCCGCGGCCTGCCCCTGGTCAGGACATACTGAATAGTCCAATATCTTTTGCTTACCGCACTATTTGTATCGTTCGGCTTTGATAAATAGCCTCTCTATAAACAATGCATAGCTTTTGTCTATTTTCTGCATTACTCTCTTTTATATATGTTCATTAATGACATGTTGCACTTGTACACTGTGGTACGGCAAGTACGCCAGGGGCTTCAGTACCCTTTAATATGGTGTGAGAAGTCCGTAAACTTTCACAAGTGCGGCACCCCGAACTTATAGCACTATATGCATCGGCTCCGAATCATGATTTGGGTCAATAGTTGGGTTTGCCCGGCTCCTATGTTTTGGTGCCTTACGTTCCGCTATATCGGCTAAGGTAGCACTAGGAGAACCACTGTGATTGTGCCCCGGTTGAGCTGGGTTAAGCACCTCAGTGGAGAAAGCTAAAACTGACTGTCATGATGAGGCGAGAGACCGGTCGCTGTTCAAGAGGTTTTTTCGAGTCCCTAAAGACTTATGCCGCTTCGAGCGAGGAGCCGGATTTGTTAGGCCAAGGCGTGGATAGCGCCCCGAACTCGGTCTTCCGAACTAGGGGCTTCGCCGAAATTTAAAATTATAAAGTTCTATGGCTAAGTGAGAGTGTTCAAGCATTATAGTCCGATTGCCTGGTTCATTGTGCTGAGCGCCTCCCTCGAAGGACCCAACTATGGGAAAAAGAGCGCTCAGGTTTATCCCGAACACCCCAGCACTAGTGGCATGGGGGCAGAAGCCGACGACTGGCCATCTCTCAATTTTTTGATAAACGGCCGCACAGAAAATAATATTTTAAATTCAACAAGCATTGCTTAAGCGCCTATGAACAAGTTTTCAGCGCACAGGATAAAAACGAGCGAGTTTATTCAAAAATTACATCCTTGGTACATTCATACGCCACAAGGCGGGCACCCGCAAGAACATCCTTGTCATAGTTCTCGGGCTTGCAATGCTCCTTCCCCGGCGGCGGCCCGTCCCTCACAAGCTTCTCACCGTCCAGCTTACCCCAGTGCACCTTTGCATGGGCAAGGGCCCTACGGGCACCTTCGATGCAGACGGAGTGCTTGATGACCTCGAGCCTTGGACAGGCCTCCACCAGCCACCGCACCAGCCCGAAGTAGCTCCCAGGCAGGGCCTCTCCGGGCCACAGCCGAACTATGAAGCCCTTCATGGCCTGTTCGGCCGCCTTGTGGAGCTCGACCAGCTGTTTCAGCTGGTCGCTCAAGGGCACAGGGTGTCCGGCCTCAGCATACTGAGACCAGAACACCTTCTCCGTCGAGCTGCCCTCTTCAGCCCGGTAGAATGCAGCGGCATCAGATAAGCTGCGGGGAAGATCTGTGAATGCCCCTGGAGAACTCCGGATTCGGGTAAGTAACAAGTAGTTTACTTTTATATTTCTGCTTTGCATAAAGAATGCCTTACCCGCTGCTATCTTCTTAATCTCCTCCAACTCTTGGAGGGCCTTTTGGGCTTCGGCCTTGGCAGACTTGGCAGTCTCAAGGGCCGCCGCGAGCTCAGACGCTTGGGTCTTTGACTCAAGCTCCAAACTCTCATGTTTTTTCATGAGAGCCTGAAGCTCTTGCTGCACCTCGCCGACCTGAGCCCCAAGTTTCTCTCGCTCGGTGCGCTCCGCGGCCGTTTTCTTTTCGGCCTTAGACAGCGCCTGCTTGAGGGTCGCCACCTCAGTCGTGGCCCCTATAATAAGCAGTGCAATCCTGTTATTTTTTCCAATCACGCCTCTCTATAGGCACTTTTTTTGTAAGGTATTTCTTACCTTCTTTCTCCTCGAGCCGCCGCTTGGCAAGGCCGAGCTCTTGCTCGGTTTGCTCGAGGTCCTGCTTCAGGACACCCACCTCCGCAGTCAGTGCGACGGTGGATAGCAACGAAGCCTGCATACGCATATTGACTCTTTTTGTTAGACTCTTGCGAAATTTAATAGATCCTCTATTCGGCTTTTCTTTCCGAATGTCAAACAGAGCATCAGGGGCTACTGTCTATGCGGTTATATTTTTACATATTTTTACTTACCTCGAAGCCTGTTAGAAGGCTAGCGCAAGCTTCAGTCAGTCCGCTCTTGGCGGACTGAACCTTCTGGATCACCGTACTCATAATAGTACGGTGCCCCTCGTTGATGGAGACGCCGTCAAGCACCTCCAGCAGATTGTCCGGCACCTCCGGTTGGACGGAGGCCGCCGGCTCAGAAGGCTTGCTCCTCTTGGAAGGAGTTCGCCTACCGCGGTCCAGAACTGTGGAAGATTCCGGCGCGGTGTCCGGCACAAAGCCGGACTTGGGGCCCTGGGGGGCCTTATCCCCTTCACTCCTGGAGTCTGGGAGGTTGCCTTGCGGCTCCTCCGGGACCACCTCCTCCTGCCCCGGAGCTTGTCGCGACGCCACTTCGGCGTCGTCTGCAGTGCGGGGGGAGACAGCGGGCGGAATTGAGTTCACGTCCGATGAGTCCAGGGAGCCGCCCGACGATTGGTCGAATTCGGCCCGGGGCGGACTGCATAATTACATTCGACATTAGGGAAAGCTGTGCAACAAAGGAACATCATGAGTTATTCTGATATCCGAACTTACGATTTCGCCGGACGCTTGGCCCTATTTGGCCACTCCTCTTTGCCCTCTTCGGCGTTGGGGGCGTAGTCCGGCGGAGGGGTCTTCCTTTTCCTAGACCCCTCAGCCTCCCCCGTTGGGGCGGCCTTCCTCTTCTCTCCTCCCTCCGCTGGGGGGGGGAGAGTTTTCTTCTTCCTCCTCCTCGTTTTCACGAGAAGAGGGCCTCTCGGACTCATCGGACGACGAGTCCGACACCACCATATGCCAGGAACTCTTTCGAGTCCCTGTGGACTTCTTCTTCTTGGCCTTCTTCTCCGGCACCAAATAAGGTGCCGGAACCAGCAGCTTCGCTAGTAGAGCGGGGGCTGGGTCTTCGGGCAAGGGAGCCAGACAGTTAATCGATCCGGACTTCGCCCGCCAAGCCTGTCAAAGGTAAGGGAGTTTAGATCCCGCATAGAGTCAAACTATGAAAAAACTTAACATCCTGTAAAAGGTGAAAATAGCTTACCTCGCTAGCGTGACGCTGCGAGCTGTATCTGCGGTCCTCGAAAGCGGATGTGGGAGCCTCAGCGCCTTTGGTTAGCACCTTCCAGACATCTTCATACGTCGTGTCGAAGAGCCTGTTAAGGGTTTGGTGCTGCGCCGGGTTGAACTCCCACAGATTAAAACCCTGTTGTTGACACAGGAGGATCCGGCGGACGAGCATAACCTGGACTACATTGACAAGCTTGATCGGCTTGTTCACCAGGGACTGGATGCATGTTTGCAATCCAGTCACCTCTTTTTCGTCACCCCACGACAGGCCCGTCTCTTTCCAGGACATAAGCCGCATGGGGGGTCCGGATCGAAATTCAGGGGTTGCGATCCATTTCGGATCGCGCGGCTCGGTGACGTAAAACCACCACGATTGCCACCCCTTCAGGGTCTCCAGGATGGAGCCCTCGAGCCATAGGACGTTGGCCATCTTGCCCGCCATGGCGCCTCCGCACTCCGCCTGGCTGCTGCGCACCACCTTGGGCTTGACGTTAAAGGTCTTGAGCCAGAGGCCAAAATGGGGGCGGATGCGGAGGAAAGCCTCGCACACGATGATAAACGCCGAGATGTTGAGGATGAAGTTCGGGGCCAGATCATGGAAATCCAGGCCGTAGTCAAACATGAGCCCCCGGACAAATGGGTGGAGTGGAAAACCCAGTCCGCGGAGGAAGTGGGGAAGGAATACTACCCTCTCATGGGGCCTTGGGGTGGGGAGAAGCTGCCCCTCCTCGGGAAGCCGGTGCGCGATGTCTTTGGACAAGTATCCGGCCTTCCTTAGCTTTTTGACATGGCCCTCCTTAACGGAGGAGACCATCCACTTGCCTCCCGCTCCGGACATTGCTGGAGAAGGTTGAGGTGGGAAGTGCAGGCTTGGGCGCTAGAGCTCGAGTTCGCAGGAGATGGATAGGCAAAGGAGGAAGAAGGCGTAGGTAAAAAAGTGGATCCTTATCCCCTTATATGGGCGGATGCGGTTGTGCGTCCCCACCTGCCTAGTAAAACTCGCTTGCCTACCAAGCGCCGTGATAAGTGGCGCGGTTGGATTACCCACATCCGTATTGATGAGAATCCCGTAAAGGGGGTACACGATCTCTGCTTTGACAAGACGTGCCAAGGAAACCGCCTCGCAAAACATGCTGAGGTGGAAAAGTAAAAACGATTCGAGTAAAGGACTTGGCCGTAGTGTGATGGCGCACTGCGGAATACGCCAGCAGATTTGATTTGTGTTAATATTATTCTCTCTATGGCAATATGTGGAAGCTTATTTTGCAGAGCCGGACACTACTATTGGTGTTTACAATCTTCTATGAAGGACTTGGAGGAGGAACCCGCCTTGCAATACCGAAGACAATTTGCGCACCGGACTTGTCGTCATTGAAGCCTGGTTCAGGGGCTACTGAGGGAGTCCTGGATTAGGGGGTGTTCGGGTAGCCGGACTATACCTTCAGCCAAACTCCTGGACTATGAAGATACAAGATTGAAGACTTCGTCCCGTGTCCGGATGGGACTTTCCTTGGCGTGGAAGGCAAGCTTGGCGATGCGGATATTCAAGATCTCCTACCATTGTAACCGACTTTATGTAACCCTAACCCTATCCGGTGTCTATATAAACTGGAGGGTTGTAGTCCGTAGGCAATCAACTCCATACACAACAATCATACCATAGGCTAGCTTCTAGGGTTTAGCCTCCTTGATCTCGTGGTAGATCTACTCCTGTACTACCCATATCATCAATATTAATCAAGCAGGAGTAGGGTATTACCTCCATTGAGAGGGACCGAACCTGGGTAAAACAAAGTGTTCCCTGCCTCCTGTTACCATCTGGCCTAGACGCACAGTTCGGGACCCCCTACCCGAGATCCGCCGGTTTTGACACCGACAGGAGGCAAGGAACACGATGTTTTACCCAGGTTCGGGCCCTCTTGATGGAGGTAAAACCCTACGTCCTGCTTGATTAATATTGATGATATGGGTAGTACAAGAGTAGATCTACCACGAGATCAAGGAGGCTAAACCCTAAAAGCTAGCCTATGGTATGATTGTTGTATGATGAAGTTGTCCTACGGACTAAAACCCTCCGGTTTATATAGACACCGGAGAGGGTTAGGGTTACACAAAGTCGATTACAATGGTAGGAGATCTTGAATATCCGCGTCGCCAAGCTTGCCTTCCACGCCAAGGAAAGTCCCATCCGGACACGGGACGAAGTCTTCAATCTTGTATCTTCATAGTCCTGGAGTCCGGCTGAAGGTATAGTCCGGCTACCCGAACACCCCCTAATCCAAGACTCCCTCACTCCTTGTCGTGGGTTCCACCCACAAACAAATGACCTGGCAAGCATCCCTTTTTCATTAAAAACATTCCACTCAGGTACAGTCCATAGGGAATGAAAAATATGAATGATGGGATTACAAGTTTTAAATTCAGCTAAGGCCCGAAGGCTTAGAAACTAAAAAGAGATAAGGTGCCCGTAATCCCTTTCTTGTCCCTCTCCTTAGGAGGCAGGTCAAGGAGGCAAAAGGGCAAAAGGGGCGCCTAGGCGAGCTACGGGTGGCAGAAGACACCAAGAGAACATCTCGGTCGCCGTCCGAAGGCTGGATGGTGATGGCAGCGCCGGAAGCAGAGCTCGAAGACGAGGCGGCAGGACGTCAGCACGCGTCGAAGGCGTCGGTGCCCGCGTACTCCAATTTAACAGCCTTGCCACCCGCCCTCTTCCTCTTCCGCAGCCTCCCAACGCCAGCCGCCCAAGGAGACGACCCCAAGAAGTTTAGGGAGCCGGCAACACGGATGATGGGGTCGCCGGTGCCGCACGGAGCGGTGCCCGACACCTAATTGGACCCGTCATCCTGCCGCCTACTACCCTTGTCGTCGCTGCCGCTGTCCTCCTCGTCACTCTCGCCCGAGGAGGAGTCTTCGCTATCAGAAGAGCTCTCCACGCAGCACCTTGCACGGGTCCCGAAGCACCCGAAGACCTTGACGGAGAGAAGGCCACCCTCCATCAGCTTAAAAAGGAGAGTGAGCCCCTCCGTCAAGCGGTGGATATGGGCAAACGTCTTCCATCCTTGACGGAGATACATCATGTGAGGGGCTGGGAAGTCGACGCGAACCCGCGTGCCGCTGATCCCACATCCCCTCATGTCATTGTCGTGGAACCCCTTTCGTTTCCGCCACGATGACAAATGCTTCTTAATGCTCTTGTCAACTTTTTATAATAATTGCATAAAACTTGTTCACGTCATCCGCATCATGATAACAACAATTAAAATGTTTAAATTGTTGTTACACCAAATTGATAAATGCATATGGGGATTGACCGGAATTGTTGCTTTTTATTTCCGGCCTCATTTAAACTTGCCTAAATGTTTAGTTTACTTATGCTCCACCTCTTGCCAAGTTAACCAACATTTAATATTGTTGAGTACCTAAACGGGAGAGAACTAAATAATTGACGTGGTGTTTCGTCAATATGCAACTCGTTGCATATTGAGCTCCACTTAATTTGTAGTGTTGTTTGTTGCACTATTGCCATGCCATGCCTCATTAAACCGGACATGCATCATATTTGGTTATGCATCATGTCATGCTTATGTGGTGGTTGTTCACTATGTGGTTTGCTTTCTTTCCGGTGTACTTCTTCTCGGTAATCCGGTAACGTTGCGTTGGTGAGGATACGTTGGCTATGTTCGTTTGTCTTCTTCATGGACTCGTTCTTCTTCCTTGCGGGATCTCAGGCAAGATGACCATACCCTCAAAATCACTTCTATCTTTGCTTGCTAGTTGCTCGCTCTTTTGCTATGCCTATGCTGCGATACCTACCACTTGCTTATCATGCCCCCCATATTGTTGAGCCAAGCCTCTAACCCACCTTGTCCTAGCAAACCGTTGTTTGGCTATGTTACCGCTTTGCTCAGCCCCTCTTATAGCGTTGTTAGTTGCAGGTGAAGATTGGAGTTTGTTACATGTTGGAACATGGATTTTTTGTTGGGATATCACAATATCTCTTATTTAATTAATGCATCTATATACTTGGTAAAGGGTGGAAGGCTCGGCCTTATGCCTGGTGTTTTGTTCCACTCTTGCCGCCCTAGTTTCCGTCATATCGGTGTTATGTTCCCGGATTTTGCGTTCCTTACACGGTTTGGTTATAATGGGAACCCCTTGATAGTTCGCCTTGAATAAAACTCCTCCAGCAAGGCCCAACATTGGTTTTACCATTTTCCACCTAGCCTTTTCTTTCCCTTGGGTCGGCCGGCTCAAGGGTCATCTTTATTTTAACCCCCCCGGGCCAGTGCTTCTCTAAGTGTTGGTCCAAAACGGGCAGCCTGCGGGGCCACCTCGTGGAAACTCGAGGGCTGGTTTTACTCGTAGCTTGACCTATCAGAGTGTGCCCTGAGAACGAGATATGTGCAGCTCCTATCGGGATTTGTCGACACATTCGGGCGGCTTTGCTGGACTTGTTTTACCATTGTCGAGGATGTCTTGTGACCGGGATGCCGAGTCTGATCGGATTGTCTTAGGAGAAGGAATATCCTTCGTTGACCGTGAGAGCTTGTGATGGGCTAAGTTGGGACACCCCTGCAGGGTTTTGAACTTTCAAAAGCCGTGCCCGCGGTTATGGGCAGATGGGAATTTGTTAATGTCCGGTTGTAGAAAACTTGAACCTTAACTTAAGTAAAATGCATCAACCGTGTGTGTAACCGTGATGGTCTCTTCTCGGCGGGGTCCGGGAAGTGAACACGGTGTTGGAGTTATGTTTGGCGTAGGTTGTTCTAGGATCACTTCTTGATCATATAGTCTCAAACGTGCTTTGCCTTCTCTTCTCGCTCTCCTTTGCGTAAGGTAGCCACCATATATGCTGGTCGCTTGCTGCAGCTCCACCTCATACCTTTACCTTACCTATAAGCTTAAATAGTCTTGATCGCGAGGGTGTGAGATTGCTGAGTCCCCGTGACTCACAGATATTTCCAAAACCAGTTTGCAGGTGCCGATGAAACCGTGCAGGTGCCGCAACCGAGCTCAAGGAGGAGCTCGATGAAGATCTTGTTCATCGCGTTGTTCCATTTCCAGTTGATCAGTAGTGGAGCCTAGTTGGGACGATCGGGGATCTGTGTAGCATTTGGGGTAGTCTTCTTTTATTTTGGTTCCGTAGTCGGACCTTGATTGTATCTGGTTGATGTAATGCTTTATTCATGTAATTGTGTGAAGTGGCGATTGTAAGCCAACTATGTATCTCTTTCCCTTATGTATTACATGGGTTGTGTGAAGATTACCTCACTTGCGACATTGCTTACAATGCGGTTATGCCTCTAAGTCGTGCTTCGACACGTGGGAGATATAGCCGCATCATGGGCATTACACCCTTGGTTCTCATAGTCTGCATTCATTTGCAGAATTCTTACAGCATCATATAAATCCTCCTGAAGCCAGTTCTTGTATGACCAGTAGACAGAAGACTTTGACAGTTTTGAAGCCTTTCAGTCTAAACTTCATGGCACCAGAAAAATCTGCAAGGAAGGGTGGCAGACAGCATCGTGGTAACACCTCAAGAGATCTGCCTCCTGACGTCTATGAGCTGTACAAGACAGATCTAGAGGAGGACTACAATCAGCGGAAAACTCGAATCCAATGGATTCGAAGATATTGGGCAGAACAATGGTTCAAGTACAGGTTCGCGACCCAGGAGTATGTTGAGAAGAATGCCATCAAGCGACCGTGGGGAGACATCCTATACAAAAATCTTCAACCCAGGTCCAGAGCTGAAGCCATTGAACAAAGCTTCTATCCCTGCATGGTCCGTGGACCACAGCCTGCAGATGCAGACCCATCGTCATTGCTATGGTGTCGTGACGACAATCTGTTCAAGCGCAACCTTCAGTTTGCCAGGAAGTCGGCCAAAGAAAACAAGAAGTCGTGCGGATTAGACTTCAATCCAGGTCCCTCTGCTCCCCATGCCGATGGCTCACGCGAAGATGAACCCAATCTTGTTGGGCCCTTCTACAACCTGGAAGGTCTCATCACTCATATTATGGTTCAAGGGGCAGTCATGGATTAACCTGCAGACGACGCTGAATCTGACGAAGCGCCTGCACCACCGAAGCTAAAGCTTCAAAGCCTGCCCCTGCACCAAAGGTTTCACGGGTGAAGCCTCTGGCCACTGCACCTGCTGAACACAGTGTGCAGTCTGAAGATCTGTCACGCATCTCCAAGACCTCCAAAGTGAAGATGCCCATGCAACCCACCAGTCAAGCACTGACCCCTGCTGTTGTGCTGCGCAATGAGAATGTCGCCATTGATCTGTCCAGCGATGGCGACCTTGGTGATGACGCTCTTGAGCAGTTGATCAAGAGCAAGCAAGAGGCAGAAATCTTCAATGACCTTCCTCTCTTTGATGTTGAAATCATCAACACTTTCATTGATGAGTGGTTTAACAGCCCAAATGTTAGCTTTGATGATCTTCAGCTTCCCATTGGCCTCAGCATCGCCTTCCACGGAGCCATTGCTGCTGAGCTGGCTCTAGCTCAAAAGATTGTTGAGCTGAAGCATAAGATAGATTATGAGAAGGCTCAGTTCAAGAAGCATATGGCCAAGCTCAATGTTGAAGACATTCAGAACTTCCAGACCATGAAGCATGAGCTTAAGGAAGCATTCCGAACCAAATGCGAAGAAGCCAAAGGTTCTCGTGAGCGCATGAAGGATCTTGCTGCTAAATGTGTTCAGGGATACAATGAAGCTGAAAAGCGCAAGGCCTTGGAGCGACCAGGCATCGACTCCAGCATGGCGGCCAAGAAGAAGAAGAAGCCAGTTGTGGCAGAACCCGAAGCACCAAGGCATGAAGTACATCCAATTGTCTTCCCAGCCAGTATGACAGGCTCGAAGCCTAAGGTCCCCACAGTGGCTTCAGAACTGAAGAAAACAAGGGCAGCTAAAGCTGAAGCCAGAAAGCGCAAAACCAAGGCCACCACTGATGATGCTCCTCCAACTAAGAAACGCAAAACTAAGAAGAGAGATCGGGCTGCTCCCACAGAGCCTCTTGAGGTCGAGCCAATCTCAGTGGCTCGTCCTGCGTCTGAAAATCAAGAACGCCAAGTAATAGTTCATGAGCCTACTTCCCAGAGGCTCCTGAAGCTGAAGGCAATCCAGCTGTTGAGCCCACCGCAGCTGAAGACATTGGTCCTCACAACAATGTTGAAGATGATGAAGTCCTTCCTCAGATCGAGCACCAATTGGTATCATCGCCTGTGCTCACGCACAACGAACTCATCAACATTGGTCGTCCTCTGACGCCAACTGCTCAGGATGCATCGTGGGCTGATCACCCACAATGACAAGATACCCCAATTTCTCCCCAACCACAAGTCACCTCACCCATGCAAGATGACGATGACTTTGAGGTCCAGCAAACTCCATCTCCGCAACTATCGCCAGCATTACGCAGGCTTCGCAAAGGACCGAGGCCCCAAGTCACTCCCACTGTGCACGTGTCAAGAGTCTGAAGCCAAAACCGCTGAAGACATTCCGGCTGCATCAGCCGATGAAAGAGAAGAACCAAGAGTTGAAGTCGAAAGAGGTGCTACACCTTGTCCCACCAAGATGTTGTTCTTAAGGAGAACTTGTCCGACCCTCCAGCTTCTGAAGTGGAGGTTAACAATCCTGAGGCGGCCACCAACATCAACACTGAAGCCAATGACGTTGTCATGGCTGAAGCTAATGTGGCGCCTGAAGCTACTGTGGTGCCAGAAGTACAAGCGCCTTAAGCCACTGCAGCGCCCGAAGCCACTGCTGAAGCACCTGAGGTGCAAGCACCTGAAGCCAATGTGGCTCCTAAAACCCATGTCAACGACAATGCCAATGCTCCTGTTCCCCCTCCAAGACCTCACACCATTGAGCTGGCATTTGATCGTGGTCAGCCTGTTATGGTCCGATGGCCCATTCTGACTCCTCCACCTGCTGCGGGTCCCCAATTTGACTATCATGTCGAGCACAGACCTTCCGTCCATAAGCCCAAGCCAAGACTTCCATGATTCCCAGGAAATGCAACTTCACCTGGGGTATTCAATGTGAATGGCTTCGTGGCACATAACACCTTCTTCAATAGCACCAAAAACCCTTATACCAAACCTCACATTTCATCAGATCGGTTCTGGAGCTATCAGCAGCGCAGCTACTATTCTTGCGTCTTATACAATCAAGGGCGCATATTTCCACATATGCGCCTCGACACTGAAGCTATAGCTGGCCTGCCCTGCCTTAAAGAAGCGTTGGATTGCTTTAGAGATGCTGGACTGCTGGAATGAAGAGCTTCTACTACAGTTCTATGCAACTCTTCACATTTGAGGCTACGATAGGGATCCAAAGTCTTGGGTCCTTGAGTGGATGACAGGCAATGTCCATCATGAAGCCAAAGCTCTTGATATCATTGAGCTCACAGACCTGCCCACTCCTGGTGAATACTATGAACCAGGTTGTCAACAACACCAGAATGCCTTGGAAAGCATTTTTCAGAACCCAACATGAGTCAAATGCTGAGCATGATGAAGCCTTTGCCTCACGACGCTGAATACCCGTCTGAATTCTTTGTTGAAGACCTAGAGTATCTGCCTCGCACCATTTACCATATCATCAGAAAGACTCTATGGCCTGTCAAAGGACATTCATCTGCCGCGAAGCTTGAAGGAGCAATGAAGATTTTGGTTTTCTATATCTGCAATGGCATCAGCTTCAATGCTCAAGACTTCTTCATCAGACAGTTGGCTGCATCTGGCTCTGACATTTTTGGTCTCAAGTTTTATGCTCCATGGGTAATGCGCCTTAGCAAGCTTCACTCTGCAATCAACTATCAGCCATCTGCGTGCAATCATCTTGTCTTCTTGCTAGAGGTTGATCTGTCGGTTGAAGCTATTTACCCAGAGCCTGCTAAGGATCCCATTTATCTTCACAATGTTGATCACCAAAGCTTCACCCAGCCTATTGAAGGAGTTCAAGCAGTCTCGCGCATTTATCCCCTTGCTGGCAACACACGTGCCCCTCGCGCTCAAACTGACGCCACTGGTAGCACCATTGCGCAAAGGCCTCGAAGGCGTTCTCGTGTTCTCAATGACCGAGAGCTTCTCGTCGCGCTACACTAGAAACAGGATAAACATCACGACTGGCTTAAGCGTCAGGTGCAAAGCCTCTTGGTGGATGTCAACCGCATTCGCAATCTTACCACCAAGAATGCCTTTGTCACTCATGAAACCTGTCGGAGGTCGTGGAAGAGTTTGACATTGCTTAGTGCTGAAGCTGATCTGCAAGACGATGGCTTCACCGAACAATTCAAGTTTGACTCAACTCCTCCCAAGAATGCTCACTTGTGTCGGACTCCCTCACTTGAAGACTCTGACTATTCGTCCTCGGCTGCGACAATGAATGCCAGAGTCATTGATGACCAAGATGATGCAACTTCACCTCCTCCAACTTCAGCGCGTGCCGACACTGCACCAAGTTCGACCCTGCTGCCTCGCCTGCACCTCATGGGAACGAGTAGGCGCTCTATGTCTTCAAACCTTTTTGGTCCTTACTGACAAAAGGGGGAGAAGCATATGGGTTGATAGTCTTCAAGCGGGTCCATATGGTTGCTTTACCTTTTGGTACTTTTGCCAAGTGCTTACAACTCTTGCTTTTCGATACATTTGGTTCTTTGAGTTGTAACACTTAAACTCGATGGTCGTCTGCTACTTATTTGCTATTCTATGATGCGATGATAAATTCCGCATGTGCGATGATAAATTCCGCACTTAGGTCATTTTGCAGACGTCCATTTTCCAATATGCATGTCATTATCTTCGTACATCATATCATGTATGATGAATTGTCATCATAGGTTGAAGAGGATCTCCACAAGTACAACCTTCCATGTGCATTTGCATTCCAAGAGCAAAGTACTTATATGCACATCTTTAGGGGGAGCCTTTGCAACTTATGAAGACAATACCCTATCCTTTACAATTTCACATATTTTATTCCCCGTTGAAAACTTCAACCAGTTTGTCATCAATCACCAAAAAGGGGGAGATTTTAAGTGCATCTAGTGCCACCCCTAGTTGGTTTTGGAGTATTGATGACAAACCTGGTAGAGGGACTAATGTGTTTGTGAGAATTGCAGGATAACACAGGTAGAAGTCCCTCATTGATTCGGTTTTCCTACCAGAGATGACCCCTAAAAATGTATGAAGACATTGAAGTCAAAGGTGGTATGTGAAGACATTCACATTGGAGACTATGACAAGAGAAGACATCGCGTGAAGACTATGGAGCGCGAAGACTTAATTGTTTCATCGTTCTTTTTCTTCTTCGTTGAGTCATAGGAACCACCATACTGTTAAGTGGGGTCCAAGAGAACCAGTCAGAATGACTGAAGTGATGCTTAACCAAAATCCTATGTCTTCGAGTGAAGACTATGAGAGCAAATCTTATCCAGAGTTGCATAAGTCAGCTTTGCTTGTAGCCCAAGTAAAGTTGTCGTGTGTGTTTGAAATCTGAACGTTGGAACATGTGTCAGTTCCTTAGTGACCCAGGGTCATTTCGGACAAATCAGGTCGGGTTGCCTAGTGGCTATAAATAGCCCACCCCCTACAACCATAAACGGTTGGCTGCTCAGAGTTAGTGTATGGCTTTTGTCGTTTGAGAGCAACCCACCTCGAAGCCTTTGAGAGAGAATTCCTTGCGAGGATAAAGCCCTAAACACCCAGAGCCAAAGAGTGTTAGGCATCATTTAAGTCTTCCTGTCTGTGTGATCTGAAGACTTATTACACTTGAGGACTGTGAATCCTCCAGCCGGTTAGGCGTCGCCTTCTGAGCATCCAAGAGTCATTGTGGATCGCCAGTGAACGAAGTCTGTGAAGGTTTGGAAGTCTGCCTTGAAGACTTATGAGAGTGATTGGGCGAGGACTGGGTGTCCTTAGCTCAAGGGGAATAAGGTGAAGACACGGTCTTCTGAGTTGAATCTCAGCCTCCCTAACCAGACGTACAGTTGTCACAGCAACTAGAAATGGTCCAACAAATCATTGTCTTCAATGAGTCACTGGTTCTATCCTTCCCATCTCTTTATTTACAGTTGATCCTTGTGAAGTCATTGTTTGTTTGCATTATCTTTTGTCTTCACTGAGTGATTGCTTGTTCTGATTGGCTTCGTACTATCTTCCTACCTGATCCATACTGCCTAGCTACCATTATTTGTTGTGCTTTCACTTCATTGAATACTTGACTATGGTTTGCTTAATGTAGTCTACCTTCCGCTGCATGGTAATAGGTTTATTTCTATCGTTTGTCTTCGAAACTCCCATGTTTTGAAGACTTTCTTAAAAATCGCCTATTCACCCCCCCTCTAGTCGATCACCAGCACTTTCAGTGTCCGGCTGAGCCGAACAGAAGCTTCTTCTCCAGCGGACTAAGCTTCGGTGACTTAACTGCAGGTGCAGTTGCGTCACTGACATGTGACCTAGATGCCTGTTGGGCCCACGTGTCAGTGACCCAACTGGACCAGCAGTAGAGTAACTGAAGCAGCGTCCTTCTCCAACATAGCTCTTCAACTCCATGTTGCCGCCAAGAAGCTAATCGGCCGTCAATGGTCAACCCGCCTAGCTTGGCTTCAACCAGAGGGTAGCAGTGTTGGCCTTACTTGGACCTGAGCGGCGGCGACCTACTGTGTTCTACTCTTCCTCATTTTCTGTGTGGCGCAGCGTCGTTGGCAGCGGGGCGGGGCCTCGACGGAGCCGGCGAGGTCCTTTGTCTCGTTGCCAGCGAGGCGGCACCTCGGCGGAGCAGGGAAAATCCTCCCCCTCGTTGCCGGCAGGGTGGGGCTTTGGCTGAGCTGTCGATGTCCTCGGCCTCATTGTTGGCGGGGCGGGGCCTCGGCGGAGTAGGGCCTCGCCAAGCCGGCGAGGTCCTCTGCCTCGGTGCTGGCGGGGCGGGGCCTCGGTGGAGCCGGCGATGTCCTATGCCTCGTTGTTGGCGCGGCAGGTCCTTGGCGGAGAAGGGCCTCGCCGAAGCCGGCGAAATCCTTTGCCTTGGTGCCGGCGGGGCGGGGCATCGATGGAGCCGGCGACGTCCTCTGCCTCGTTGTTGGCGCCACGGGGCCTTGACGGAGCAAGGCCTCGTCGATGCCAGCGGAGCGGGGACTCGTTGGAGCCGGCATTGTCCTATGCCTCATCCTCGGTCTTGCCAAACAGCGCCTCGCCCGCTTCTTCGTTAGGACGTCGTCATCCTCCGGCTGCCATGTTCTCGTCGACTACCATGTTCGTCGTCCTCCGGCTACCATGTTCTCCATTAGGACGTCGTCGTCCTCTGGCTGCCTGCCGGCTTGGTCCATCGTCCGCCTGTCCCGAAGAGCGCTGGAGGGCGAGGAAGCCATGGTGGGCAGTAGTGGTGTGGACATGAGAAAGGGAACGGAGGAGGATGACTGCGGCTATCACTGGTGCAACAGTTTATATAGCAATGGTGGGCGACGGAGGGACGGACGTGTGGCACTGGAGTAGTCACCTCGGCAACCGCGTATCATTAATGTGGGCGGCAGACGGATGGACAGATGACACTTGTGTCGTTTGAATGCGAAGCAATCGCCTCAACCGGGAAGCGGGGCGGGCGGAGCTGACTGTTTTGGGCGGAAAGCGCGCGCGAGTAAGGGAGGCGGTCTGGGTGGCCCGGGCAGTCAGACTGGTGCTTGGCAGCGGGTCGATCCAGCAGCCGGACATGCTGGCTCGCCAGCGAGCTCGCCGAGCTGAGCGGCGACAATCAGACGACGGACGTAGCTTCAGACCAGGAGCGGGCACCACTATCCAAGCCGGTTCATGCCGTGTTCACCATAGAGCAGGTGGATCAGCACTTCGACGCCCTAATGGTGGAAGAGCTACTAGCGCAGGAGGACCTATGCTGCAACCTCTGTCTCTTCAACGAGCACCGGTGAACAAGCGAATGACAATGCCATCGCGGACATGTGGCCCTATGATCCTGGATTCCCGAATGAGCAGCGGGCGCTGTATCAGACCATCCGTAGGGCCCGCGAGGCCCTCTCTGTCGTCCTTTGAGTTGTTTCGCTCGTCGTGGCGCCGCCGTCTCGCGTTGTCAACATGGTCAATGAACATGAGGAATGAGGAGATGACTTTACTTGGAGAGGATGACAGTGGGGACCCACCAGGGCCATAGCCGCACGTATGCAAGTGCCTCCTTATTATATACAACTATATTTTTTTTGCTTCCTCCTAGTTTCCTAACATCACGGTCCCACACCATTGTCAACCTATGTAGTCAATAAACGAGAGAATTGCACAAGGAGCGGCCGAAAGCTGGGACCAAGCTGCTCGAGCAGTATTTGTGTTTTGAGGTGTGAGCACTGCAGAGTTTTTCTTGAGCGATGTTTTCGTTGTTGTTCAGAGAAGAGCAGGGTATTAACTGGGAGGGATGTGGCCCGTCTAGCCCAGGCCAGATATCCAGCCCTGATATTAATTTTTTTCAACCTGAAAATGGCTAGCCCAGCTATACTTTTTTTGAGGAATACCCAGGCAAGGTCAACTTGTTATTCTCTGCCCCGCTGGGTTGCAAATCTTTCCTAGGAGGGATGCATTAGTCTTAACAAGAAAATGGGCTTTAAGAAATAATAAATGATATGTAATTATAAAAACTGGGCAGTAACTGTACAAAATGCACCAAACACGTAATTGTTAATAAAATATTATTTTTGGATTTTGAAAATTTTAATTTCATTAATTGTTGCACGCATTGTATTTTTACGTAATACAAATTTATATTGAAATTGTATTTAATCTGACTAGAAATTTCGGGATAAAAATATTTCGGATCCCATCAAAATATGGGAAATTTTATTGAATTTTGGTTTGAGCGGTTGGTCGAAATTATTAATTGTTGTCCTAGCTAGAAAATGGGATGTACTTTTAACAAACTGTAAATGGGTTGTAGTAAATTCCGTTAGAATTCAAAAATGGGTTGTACATTCTTACAAATTGCAAATGGGCTCTAAGTTCTCTGCCACACACTTGTGGGCTTACTAAGTTGACGCGTCCCCTAAAAAAGTAAGTTGACGCGTATGCATGGCTTTTTCAACTTATAGTCAACACACGGTTCTTGTAGCAGTGGTCATTGGATGTCCATCCAACGGATGTGGTGATTCTTCTTCAATCTCGCATATTCTAGCTTCAGCCGCCCAAAAAATGATTCCTCCCCCTGACATCTGGGGCGCACCTTTCGGAGGCTGGCCTGTGGGCCTACTAAGTTGACGCGTACCAAGGGCTTTGTCAACTTAGTCAATATAAACGATTCTAGCTGCAGTGACCGTACGATGTCCATCCAATGGCCGTCGTTCTTCTTAAACCTCTCGTCTTCTTCCTCTAGCCGCCCAAACCAGTGGCGGCCGTGGCGCCTGGTCCTGCCTCCCGTGTCCGGTTGTGCTGCCACCACTGGCCATGCCATCCCTCTATACTCACCCACACCTCCTATTATTCTCCGGCAACGGCAGCCTCAACCCACGTACTCCCCTTCGTGTGGGCATCCACTGCCGCGTCTTCGCCGGCTCCATGTTGTTCCCTTCCTAGGCCGAGCCGTCGTCCACCGCCTTGGTGCTCTCGACGCGGTGTGGTCAACATGGTCAACGAAGGACAGCCATCGGAAGAGGAGTTTAGGCGGTGAGGCTGATAGTTGGACCCACTAGCTACATCTTCGAATACAAGGAAGTGCCTCCTTATTAATCGCAAAATAAATACGATTCCTCCCCCTGACAGCTAGGACCGAGCAGCTATATCTTTGCACGCAACGAAGTGCGTCCTTATCCTCCCTGACCACTTGGACCCACCCGGTCAAAGCATACATAGCGTTGTCTGTCTGGTCACGAACATGTACGTACATACTGGTCGATCAACCTCTCTACAAGTATGAACCGTGGCCGAGTAAGTAGCGGCACATGTCATAGTAGAGCCCCCCGCGTAGCAGTTCAGGCTGTCCCGTCTAAACCGTGTACATGTACATATAGCCACACGCCAAAAAATACGAACACATACATACATACGGGCGGGGTCTCAAATGCCTACTTGCGCATACGTATGGCCATGGCTCATGTACATGGCTGGGTCGGAACAGAGAAACCGTGTCGGGTTCATGTGGAGGCAATAGAATGTGTCGTGTTCATAGGGAGGCAGCGGCATACCTCGTGTTCATCGGGAGCCAACAGGCTTGGACAGAACAGCCGATCGAAACGAGGCCTGGCGTACCCCAGAACGGAGGAAACGACCTTGTGTTCGACCGGCCACGGTCAAAACGGGATCCTGTTCATCGGGAGGCGTCTAGCATACCGCAAAACGGAGGAAATAGACTTCTCTTGGACCTCCTGTGGTCGAAACGGGGTCCTGTTGATCGGGAGGGGTGTGGTGTACCACAAAACGAAGGAAACAAACTTGTGTTGGAGCACTACGGTCGAAACGGGGATCCTGTTCATCGGGAGGGGTGTGGCGTACCACAAATCGACACTCCACGGGATATTGTTCTTCTCCACCGTCGACCTCCTCCAGCCTCCACGGGCTACTGTTCATCCACCGTTGAACTCCTCCATCCTCCACATGCGACTGTTCATCCACGGGCTCCTGTTCATCCACCCTCCACCGCTCCTCCATCGGCTACTATTCAACCAGCCGTCTCCACGGGGTCCTGTCCAACCATCCCTCCACGGGCTCCTGTTCATCCAGCCTGCACCGCTCCTCCCCCTGCTACTGTTCAACCAGCCCTCCATGGGGTCCTATTCATCTAGCCCTCCACGGGGTCCTGTTCATCCACCCCCAACCGGCTCGATCGAGGTCCTGTTCATCCAGCGGCAATGGCCTCTACTACCACGGGGTCCTGTTCATCCAACCCCCCATCGGGAACTGTTCATCCAACCCCCCCCCCCCAACAACAACAACGCTCACTGTTTATCAAGGGAAGGAGGCAGCAGGGTTCAACCCGCTTCAGTTAGCAGCAGTAGCGAAGGAATCACTCGGGTTCAGTTAACAGCAAGGGATCGATCGCTCGGGTTCAGTAATGTAGCTAGTGCAATCGCTCGGGTTCAGTTAGAGCCCAACACGTCGCTCGGGTTTAGGTAGAGCCCAA
This sequence comes from Triticum urartu, assembly GCF_003073215.2. Taxonomy (NCBI): domain Eukaryota; kingdom Viridiplantae; phylum Streptophyta; class Magnoliopsida; order Poales; family Poaceae; genus Triticum; species Triticum urartu. The sequence continues at coordinate 466,002,929 of NC_053023.1, read as the reverse complement.
CGAGTCGCTCAGGTTCAGTTAGAGCGCAACGCCTCGCACACACGCGTGTACGTGTATGAGAGAAACACGCATCGCTCAGCCCCCGACCACCCACCGTAACCGGGAACTCCCCGATATTTTCCTCCCCCTCACTTCTACCACGTTTTTTCTGTCATGGACGGCCCAAAGAATGTCATCAAGCTGCGTCTCCAGCCCTCCCAGGATGAAAATCCCATTTTCTGTCATGATTTTTTGTCATAGAAGTAGGAGTCCACCACATCTATGATGATACCAGGTTTTGTCACAGTTATCGTCATAGAAGTGTCATAAGCATGACATGAAAAAATTCGTTCGACCCAAAATGTCGCAGATGTGTCTTTTTTTGTAGTGCAACCCGTACCCTTTGCTGTAGTAGCATTTGTTGTGCGGTGCTTTAACCGTCTCATGTTTAATTATTTCATTTATGCAAAAATGTATTGTTCAATAGGGCTATGTGATGTTTAAGTATGAATTGTCCACTTCAGTTTAACGCATGGCTATATTTGGTTGTTTATAGTGAGTACATGCCTTGTTTATCTATATTTGGTTGTTAGGTTGGTTGAAGTGAGCATTTTTCCAGTTATCGAGAAAATGCCTTGTTTATATGTATTTGGTTGTTAGGTTGGTTGTAGTGAGCATTTGTCCAGTTTTCAAGCAGATGCCTTGTTTATCTGTATTTGCTTGTTAGGTTGGTTGAAGTGAGCATTTGTCCAGTTTTCAAGCATATGCCCTGTTTATTTGTATTTGCTTGTTAGGTTGGTCGCAGTGAGACTCTGTCCAGTTTTCAATGGCTATATTTGGTTGTTATATAGATCATTTATGCCTTGTTTATTTCAGTCATTCACAATGTGATGTTCATTATGTGCAAGTCGGAACTATGTTGCTCGACTACATCAAGACTAGTTTGAATGGCTATATTTGGTTCTAGTTATGCCTGGCGTAGTTAACACATGCCCTTTATTTCAGTTTTATACATTTATCTAGTGTGATGTTTAAGCATTACCTACTTTCTATTCATTTTCAACAATACCAATTTGAATTGCAATATTTGATGGTTGTTAAGCCTGTTGTCGGTAACATTGCCTTCCATTTTATATCTGCTTTAACAACATGCTGAAACCAACACATTCAAGCTATCATTTGGAGATGATGTTGTTTACCTTTGCTATATTTGTTTGATGTCAAGGTTGCTGTACTTATCATGCCTTTCCACTACTTATGTAGGACAACAACGGGAGTGGCCACCATTTTCCGCCGAGATTAGTTTGATCCCTCGGCTTGTACTCCCCACGTCGTTCCATAATGTAGTGCATATAGATCCAGGCCTGGACACTTGTTAGCTTCTAATATTGACTTGTTGCTGGTAGGTACATATGCCCTTGGCAAGGATCCACGCATCGACCCTTTTTGCATATGGGGCAATGAGATATTCATGAACAAGCATCAAGTGAGGAAACTGATAAGGATTTTTAGCAAAAAGATACGAATGGTGGCAAGAAAATTAGTAGTTTATGCTCTATCCAACACAAAAGTGAGCTGTAGGATGGTAACTACAAACTCTGCAACCTTCTCTTTTTACTGCCCATAATGAGTTGTTAGACAACAATGTCTGAATCTTTTTCGTTTCTAGTGGTTCCCCAAGCAATTCGCTCAACATTACCTCACAAAGTACATGATTGGTGGACACGCAATGAAGGTTAAAGTATTTCATCCAGACTACAATGAGCATCGAGAAGTCATAATGAAGACAGTGAAGGATGGATGGGCAACCATCACAAGGGGTTGGCCTAGAGTTATGCGCGCATTACGCATGGAGGAGGGCATAATATGGGCATTCCGCTTCACCTTCTCCAGCAACTAGAATGTATTTTGCCTCTCTCTTTACAGTCTTTAGTACAACTGTGGATCATCATTATTTACTTGGTGCTTCTGTAGTTCTTCAGTATATGTACCTGTGCATCGAATTATGCATTCGTGGTTGAACCTATATTTCTAATAAACATGGTTGGATATGAAATAAGTGATTGCCAACTTTCAAATTCAAAACATGTGATTTTTAAATTATGGATTACACTGCACACGGTGTGCGAAAGTGAAATGTCTACGATAGACGTGGAGATCAGACACGTTTCTAGGATCCACTACATGTGCGATCAATCTCCACTGCACATACGATCAGCCAAGAAAAAATGTGTGCGATTAACAACAGCATCGCACACAGTTCTTTCTTATTAAATGTTTGCGATAGTCACCTTATCACACACGCTTCGAAATTATGGACTATTTGTGATGTTGTCCTCATTGCAAATGTTTGGTCACAGGAGAACGTGTGCGATAGGTCGATCATCCAACGCGGGTACGAAGGATGAATCATGTGGGGCGTATTCAAGCTTCGCATACAGTTTTATAGCAACAACTATGTGCACTCTTACATCGAATTGCACACAGTCGAGGAAAAGTAAATGTGTGTGATTGTCTACTTCTACAATCATGAACTATTTGTGATGGGAAGCGCATCGTAAACATAGCACCATAGAATACCAACTATGATGGCAATGCGAGCACAAATGAGTACGGAGTACTGTATATGCACCGAGGCTCCCTATCCCTAATGGTTTCTGGGTCATGTGGGAAGGACCCACCTATCACAGTCACTCACTTGGCGATGGTTCCGAACACCATCGCGGAAAGGGGTTAAAAACCATTTGTATAGCACCTCGTTGTACTAGTGGAAGACTTTCGGGATGAAGCACCGCCGTCTCGAGGTGAAACTTTGGCAGGAGCACTTTTGCCCTCCGGCGAAGCGATTCTGCCGGGGGAACTTCCCTCCCAGAGGGGGAAATCATCATCATCACCAACAACTCTCCCATCTTTGGCAAGACCATCTCCATCAACATCTTCAACAGCACCATCTCCTCTCAAACCCTATTTCATCTCTTGTGTTCAATCTTTGTACCAGAACCTTACATTGGTGCTTGTGGGTGACTAGTGGTGTTGATTACATCTTGTAGTTGATTACTATATGGATTATTTTGTGGAAGATCATATGTTCAGATCCATTATGCTATTTAATACCCCTCGAATCTTGAGAATGATTATTATTTATGAGTAGTTACTTTTGTTGAGGTCACGGGACAAGTCATGTTGCAAGTAATCATGTGAACTTGATATGTATTCGATATTTTGATGATATGTATGTTGTGATTCCCTTAGGGTGTCATGTGAACTTCGACTACATGGAGCTTCACCATATTTTGGCCTAAGGGAATGCATTGTGGAGTAGTTATTAGATGATGGGTTTCTAGAGTGATAGAAGCTTAAACCCTAGTTTAAGTGCTATTTCGTAAAGGATTGATTTGGATCCAAAAATTTAATGCTATGGTTAGATTTTATCTTAATACTTTTCTCGTAGTTGCGGATGCTTGCGAGGGGGTTAATCATAAGTAGGAGGTTTGTTCGAGTAAGAATAGCACCTAAGCACCGGTGCACCCACATATCAAATTATCAAAGTAGCGAACATGAATCAAACCAACATCATGAAATTGATATGATGAAATTCCCGTGTACCCTCAAGAACTCTTTGCTTACCATAAGAGACTGTTTTGACCTGTCCTTTGCCACAAAAGGATTGGGCTACCTTGCTGCAATTTATTTACCGTTACCGTTACTTGCTCATTACAAATTATCTTGCTATCAGACTATCTATTACCGATAATTTCAGTGCTTGCAGAAAATACCTTGCTGAAAACTACTTGTCATTTCCTTCTGCTCCTCGTTGGGTTCGACACTCTTACTTATCTAAAGGACTACGATTGATCCCCTATACTTGTGGGTAATCAAAAAGTTCCAAATAAAAATAAAAAATGTTTTCACATGTTTTGTTATTTTACATATATTTTCCTTATTCCTTGATTACAAAATTATATGTTGCATTTTGTATGCTAATATTTGTGTGCTACAACAAATAGTGGAACCAAACCAGAGAGATGCCTGTGTATAGTCCCATCAGCTTTGTCGTTCCTGTTCATCTCCTTCACTAAAACCCCCTCTCGCCCACGTGTAGTCACAAATCTAGAATCTCGTCGGTGTGTATCACCGCCATACTTCGTTGCAAGTTCATCTACGACAACGAGGGTAGCCGCCATCCTTCCCCGTAGATTAATTACGCCAACGAGGGTAGCCACCTATCGTCACCGCTTGTCGTGTTTTGGGACTTCATGTCCCCAAAAAACACTAGTCGGTCAGGTGCAAGTACGACAAATTAAAGGTAAGTCTTCATCTATATCTCCGAATCTAATGCAAATCACCTTAATCCACTACAAATCATCTCCATATGCTATTTATGATATAATCGATGGTCTGGATTTGCATTGCCGGAAGTATTTGGACACCTGAAATCTCTGCGCTATCCAGTATGTTCTGAAGGACAAGTGACTCCACGTGACGCTTCCCTAAGGATTCAAAGAAATTATGGTATGTTTTTAAAATTTGAAGTTTATCAAACATACATGTCATTCAAGTGTTTGGTATGTTGTGAAAATTCTCTACATGTGGATTTTAACACATATGCAGATGGATTTCATCATCGGTTCATAAGTTGAAATGTCCGCTCATGAGTTGAACATAAATTATGATTTTAATGAAAATATCTAAAAATAGATACACCTAACTAAATTTTGTAAAAACCTACAGTAGCCCCTTGGTACATTTGCCACTTATTGCTAGATTTACTACTTAGTCTCACTTTAGATGACACGAGTAACTTATGTATAATCTAAAAATTCCTTCTATGTTAGTACACCCTCCGACCAGAAATAAGTGTCGTGGTTTTAGTTGAAATTTGAACTAAAACCACGTCACTTATCTCCGAGCGGTAGGAATACCATATAGAAAATTTCTAATTTCTGTTGCAACATTGAAATTTTCATAAATATTTTTGAAAGAACAAATTCAGAACCAAATTTTTGATATCCAATGTTCATTTAAGAATGTTTTTGATCACTTTCAAAAATTGTAGTATGCACTATCGGAAATGGCATTTAGCACCTTCATAAATGGTACCGGCTCGATAAACAGACTAAATATTTTTAAGAAATCTCTGAACTATGCTCAGTACATCCCCTGCTTTGCAAGAGATGAACTTCTGGAGTAGTGGTGTATAAACAGATCTTACAAGACCACTTTACAAGTCCACCTGAAGACAAGAGAGGGCTTTTGTTTTGTATGCAAGATCAGGAACGAAGAAGATATGACCTTTTTCACAGGACGTACTTGCAAAGAATTTGCAAAGTGTGGCAGTTCAAAGTAGGTATGGAACTGTACCTCACACTAGGTGGAAAACCTAAATGTCACCTCCAGGTACGTTTGAGCAATGATCCAATAACTCATCTATCTAAGTATTCTAGGAAATATCCATCAATTTAAGTAACAACATTCATAGCTAGATTTAAATAATCACATTTAATTTCGGCACTATATTTAACTAAACTTATTTACAAATATTTTGACAGCTTATTACGAACTTGATATTGTAACAAAACAGTTTATAGACAACATGGAGGTTACTCATGGTAGTAGAGTAAGCTGGGAATGTGGTTTTTCATCGACTTTGTTGATCAAATTTGGATGCTCTCAGACGGTTTACAATGTTGGGCCAAGAGATAATTCTTACATGCCCCTGCTGCATACTTTGAACAAGATCAACATTGACAGCAAACTCATGGTTAGAATTATAGCTACTCTCATTATCTTCAGATATTCTGGGTAATTAAGTGATTGCTGCAATGTTCAAATTGTGTTCTTCTACTAGATACCCCTGCAACGTGATGCACCTAACGAGATGGGTGAAAATGGTGAAGTGACCACTATTCTCCATCCTAGAGTCAACATCAATTCGACTTTATACTCGGCTTCAGGAGCAAACGATGGAAGCATCATCCTTAACGGGTAGCAAAGTAGTTGACGTGTACAACATGAATATTGGAGACATGACGGTCTTCGTGCTCCACCATGGACGTGCGGGAAGTTTTCTCTTCCCCGGTTTCATTGTTGCTGAATTAGATGAGTAGTAGTTCTGTCTTTCTGTCGTGTTGCCTTATCATTGTCCATCTCTGCAAGTCATATTTTATGCAGTGTTGGTACTGATGTGATGACAATGCACAAATATGTTCCATAGTTAGACCTATTAAGTAGTATTTAAAAAATAAGACCTTTTGTAGTACTGCCATCTAACTTGGCCGTCCCTTTGCTCTTGCAGTACACTATTTCAAGTGAAGTTTGGAACTTTTATTGCAATATTATTCTATGTGATCTTATTTTCCCGTTCATCCTCTCATAGTTCACTACAATGAGAGCACGTACAAAAAAAATCAATGAATTTCAACACATGCATATCAACTCATTGCCCCTAAAAAATTGATTCTAATATGTTATAAACTCTGCCATGGCAGAAAAACTAGGTACTATGTTCTGAACACCACCACACCATTTTTTTATCATTTTTCTAATGCGCCAAACATTTTGTTTTTCTAGTGACCCGCTAAACATTTTCTGTGACATACAAATCGCCGCAGAATATGCACATGCTTACTGACGGCCAAATACATTGCTGAAAATCAGGCGAGAACATCACCAAAGTTGCCGAGGGCACTAGTCTGGGGGAAAATAGCTAGTGACAGTTTACCGTCACAGAAAATATTTTTATGTGATGGTTTTTTTCGTCACCAAGGTTTTCATCACATAATAACATAGATTTTGTGGTAACATCCCGGCTCCTTATCTCTATATCTCCCTTCAATTTCTGCAAGGGGTCTCTCTCATGCACACGCACACACAAACATACGCACTTTCCCCATGTCTGCTCTCTCAGACACAACATACACCCATTCCCCCCATAGTGAATTAGATATAGGTATCTCACTCGCCTCCGGGACTGTATATTTCTCCCTAGGTCTCTCTCCCTCTTGGTCGCTAGATCCACAAGTATCCCAGGTCCATCTTTATCACAACACACATATGCACTATTTCTCAAACACTCACGCATACCGACCTCTCTCGCCACTCCCCTACCTCTCTAGATCTAACCCGACATATGTCGGGGAATGTAGCATGCAATTTCAAAAAGTTTCCTACGATCATGCAAGATCTATCTAGGAGATGCATAGCAACGAGAGGGGGAGACTATGTCCACGTACCCTTGTAGACCAAAATCAGAAGTGTTAGGTTAACGCGGTTGATGTAGTTGAACGTCTTCATGATCCAATCGATCCAAGTACCGAACGTATGGCACCTCCGTGTTCAGCACACGTTCATCTTGATGATGTCCTTGAACTCTTGATCCAGCAGAGGGTCGGGGGAGAGTTCTGTCAGCATGACGGCGTGGTGACAGTGATGGTGATGTGACCCGCGCAGGGCTCTGCCTAAGCACTACGGCGCTATGACCGGAGGAGTAAACTGTGGAGGGGATCACCGCACATGGCTAAGAGAACAATTGATGTGCCTTTGGGGTGCCCCCCACCCCCGTATATGAAGGAGAGGGGGAGGAGGTGGCCGGCCAGGAGGAGGTGCGCCAAAGGGGGAGTCCTACTAGGACTTAACTCCTAGTAGGATTCGCCCCCCCTTCCTTCCTTCCAACGGAAAGGGCAAAAGGGGAAAGAGGGGAGAGGGAGAAGGAAAGGGGGCCCTGCCCCCACCCCTTGTCCAATTCGGATTGGGCAGGGGAGGCGCACGCCACCTCTTGTGGCCTGCCTCCCTCTCTCCACTATGGCCCATGAGGCCCATTAACTTTCCCGAGGGGTCCTAGTAACCTCCTGGTACTCCCAAAAATCCTCGAACCTCTTCGGAACCATTCTGGTGTCCTTATATAACCTTCCAATATATAAATCTTTACCTCTCGACCATTTCGAGACTCCTCGTCATGTCCGTGATCTCATCTGGGACTCTAAACAAACTTCGGTCACCAAAACACACAACTCATAATACAAATCATCATTGAACGTTAAGCGTGTGGACCCTACTGGTTCGAGAACTATGTAGACATGACTGAGACACATCTCCAGTCAATAACCAATAGCGGAACCTGGATGCTCATATTGGTTCCTACATATTCTACGAAGATCTTTATCGGTCAAACTGCATAACAAATACGTCATTCCCTTTGTCATCGGTATGTTACTTGCCCGAGATTCGATCGTCGGTATCATTATACCTAGTTCAATCTCGTTACCGGCATGTCTCTTTACTCGTTCCGTAATACATCATCCTGCAACTAATTCATTAGTCACATTGCTTGCAAGGCTTATAGTGATGTGCATTACCGAGAGGGCCCAGAGATACCTCTTCGATACTCGGAGTGACAAATCCTAATCTTGATCTATGCCAACCCAACAAACATCTTCGGAGACACCTGTAGAGCATCTTTATAATCACCCAGTTACGTTGTGACGTTTGATAGCACACAAAGTGTTCCTCCGGTATTCGGGAGTTGCATAACCTCATAGTTAGAGGAATATGTATAAGTCATGAAGAAAGCAATAGCAATAAAACTAAACGATCATTATGCTAGGCTAACGTATGGGTCTTGTCCATCAAATCATTCTCTAATGATGTGATCCCATTCATCAAATGACAACACATGTCTATGGTCAGGAAACTTAACCATCTTTGATTAACGAGCTAGTCAAGTAGAGGCATACTCGGGACACTCTATTTTTATATGTATTCACACATGTACTAAGTTTTCGGTTAAAACAATTCTAGCATGAATAATAAACATTTATCATGATATAAGGAAATATAAATAACAACTTTATTTTTGACTCTAGGCATATTTCCTTCAGTGTCCCACTTGCACTAGAGTCAATAATCTAGATTACATAGTAATAATTCTAACACCCATGGAGGCTTGGTGTTGATCATGTTTTGCTCGTGAAAGAGGCTTAGTCAATGGGTCTGCAACATTCAGATCTGTATGTATTTTGCAAATCTCTATGTCTCGCTCCTTGACTTGATCGCGGATGGAATTGAAGTGTCTCTTGATTTGTTTGGTTCTCTTGTGAAATTTGGATTCCTTCGTGAAGGCAATTGCTCTAGTATTGTCACAAAAAGATTTTCATTGGACCCAATGCACTAGGTATTACACCTAGATTGGATAAGAACTCCTTCATCCAGACTCCTTCATTTGCTACTTCCGAAGCAGCTATGTACTCCACTTCACACGTAGATCCCACCACGACGCTCTGCTTGGAACTGCACCAACGTACAGCTCCACGATTCAATATAAATACGTATCTAATTTGTGACTTAGAGTCATCTGGATCAGTGTCAAAGCTTGCATCGACGTAACCATTTATGACAAGCTCTTTGTCACCTCCATAAACGAGAAATATATCCTTACTCCTTTTCAGGTATTTCAGGATGTTCTTGACTGCTGTCCAGTGATCCACTCCTGGATTACTTTGGTACCTGTTGGGGATATAGCTATCAGTTATGACCCGCCCAGGAGGGGCCGGGTCAGCCCCAATGGCGGGTCACAAAGGAAGCCCAGTAAACATTCAAGGTGATAGTTTATTAAATCTTATAGAAGGCCTAAAGGCCTAGAGGCGGCTTAAGGATGAATATTGTAAACCGCCGTATGTAAGGGAAGACTTGTAAGGAAAGGAATGTAATAGAAGTCACCGAGCCGTACACGATTTATGAGCCGGCCGGGACTTTGTAGGCCACCTAGCGTCAACCCGTGTATATAAGGGGACGACCCGGTGGCGGCTTAGGGCAGGAAACAAGAGATCGATAACCAAGCCGGCGAACTAGCCTCTTGGTGATCGAAACCCCAACAATATCAACACAACTTGACGTAGGCTTTTACCTTCATCGTAAGGGGCCGAACTAGTATAAAAGCTCTCGCGTCCTTTGTCCCGATTAACCCCTTTAAGATTCCTAGTTGCGATGGCCCTACGACTAAGTCCTTCTTCTAGGACATCTGCTGTGACAATTCCATGACAGTTGGCGCCCACCATGGGGCCAGCGCACGGTGGATTTGAGTTCTTGAAGGGCAACTTCGAAGGGCTCAAGGGATACGCTGTGGGCCTGATGATCAAGAGTCGTCGCGGCAAGCTCTACATTGACGACGAAGGCTGGGGCCCCGAGGCCGGCTCGATTGAGTATGGGTACCGGGTCCCCTTCGGCGGAATTCACGTCTTCATCAGCCGGATCAGCGAGTCGGGCCCTGAGCCGGACGTCCACACCAACCTCGTCGAAACGGCTTAGCGCGCGAGGTCCGCCCATGTTCAATCTGTCGTGAAGCATGCCTTCATAGGTTGCATCCACGGCAGTGAATACTCTGAAGAATCGGTGGATGGCGGTGAGACGGCCGTCTGTTCTGACGCCACATCATCAACGGGTGAGACGGATTCTTTTTATCAGCTGCAGGATGGCATGCTCGGGGGCTGTTCTGATGGCAGCAGTATTCTGGACCCCCTTGAGCTGCCGAATTGGGCCGGATTCTTCATGGCAGGAACACAGCCCGGGCAGAACTCCACAGCAGCAGCGGCAACAACCACCGGGTCAGCCGCAGCCGAGTCAGGAGACCCCGCACGCCCCCCGGCTCAGATTCTGATGGACCTCATGAATAAACTGACGACCCTGTTGACTACCGTGGTAGATCCGGTGGATAAAGTTCAGCATGACACAGAGGTGGCACGCGTACGTGAAGAGATGGTACAAGCCAAAGAAAATTTAGCAGCAGAAGTGGTCAGGATGGCAGCGGAGCGCACTGTAACGCCCCATATGTAACCTGCCATATTTGTATTCCAACTCTTGCCATTTCCGGCACTAAGTTATGATATTTCCTCGTTGTCGGGTTTTGCCGTCGTGTTGCTTTTTTCTTTGTCATGCATCTCATATCATGTCATCATGTGCATCGTATTTGCATACGTGTTCGTTTCATGCATCCGAGCATTTTCCCCGTTGTCCGTTTTGCATTCCGGCGCTCCTATGTCCTCTGGTGTCCCCTTTTACCTCTTTTCGTGTGTGGGTGTTAAACATTCTCGGATTGGACCAAGACTTGTCAAGCGTCCTTGGTTCACTACCGGTAGACTGCCTGTCAATTTTTTGTGTCATTTGGACTTCGTTTGATACTCCAACGGTTAACCGAGGGACCGTAAAGGCCTCATGTGTGTTGCAGCCAAACACCTCTCCAAAGTGGCCCAAAACCCACCTAAAACACCTCCATCATCTCGGCCATTTGATCACGATCGCGTGGCCGCAAACCGTGCTCAATTTGGAGCCTCCTAGCTCCCTCTAGGTATAAATATGTGCCCCCTCCGAAATTTCGGGCAAAACCCTAACCTCTTCCTCCTCCCGCCGCCGGACGCGTCTGCTTCGGGCGGACACGTCCGCTCGCCGCCGCCTGACGAATCACGCGCCGCCACGTGGCCCGCCGCTGCCTCCCACGCCGCCGGCCCACTGAGCCCAGGGCGGGCCCCCGAGGCCCATCTGCCGCCCCGCGCCGCCAGGTCGCCTCCCTGCCGCCTGTTCGACCCACGCCGCCTCCTCTTCGCTGCGCCGCCGCACCTTCCTCCTCGCCGACTGCCGTTCTGCCCCGCCGCCCGGCTTCACTCCAATGCCACGCCGCCTCCTAGCTCGCCGTCGCCCGAAGACCGGCCGGATCAGGAGCGCCAAGGCCGGATCCGCCTCTCCTTCTCCTCCCCGCCGCCCTTGGGGGCTCGCTGGAGCCCCACCAGCCGCCACGACCTCGCCGGAGAAGTTCCCTCGCCGGAGTTGACCTCGGCTCGCGGACCCATGACGAACCCTAGATCTGTCCGGAGAGGTTGATTTTCACCAAGTCCTCGTCCCTGTGATTTTTTTAGCATACTTCATCGCATCATAACTTTGCACCCGTGGCTCCGTTTTGGGCGTGTAGCATATCAAATTGTTCGTCTCGATGTGTACTTCATTTTGTTCCATTGGACCATGTTCATTTGAGTTCATCTTGATGCCCTAAATGCTGTTGCAAGAGTGCTATGTAATGTTAGTTTCAGATTCTTATCAGAATTTGGACATTTGTCATTTTTGCCATGTTTAATGTGTGCCTCCTTTGAGCTTGAGCCCTACATGTGTTTTGAAGTATGCCATGCCATCTTTACAGAGGTGTATGCCATGTATTTTTTGTGATCTTTGTGGTGACTAGAACAAGCACGCGAAGTAGCTCTCGTGATGTTGCTGATTTCAGGGACTTAGAAATCTTCTGTCTTTTCCCTGATAATATTTTTATGCCATGTATTCATGTTGCTACAGAGTGATCCATGCCTCTTTTGAGCATGTTCAGTAAGGATGATTTTGAGATATTGTTATGCTCTATCGATCCATGTCTTTGTTTGCAATTATGGAGCACTCTACCATGACTCAATCTTGCTTTTTTTTGCTATAAAATGTTCCTGGCAGATTGTTTATATGTTAATCAATTTTGCCGAGGTTGTTGTAGTTTATCCTTGCATTCTATGAGAGTGTTCTTTCCATGGTTAGCTTATTTATCATGTCTAATTTCTGGGTGTATGCTTAGTTTGTCATGCAATGCTTTGTGGTAAGTGCATCGAGCTCGCAAGCATGCCTATGTAAATTTGTTTTCCCATGTTCCAGTTTTCTGCTAAGTCTGAATCTGTTAACGAAAGTTTCTATGTTGACATGGTTGCCATTGTATTTTCTGATCCCTTTTGGCTTATGGTCAATAAGGGACTTTTGTTGTATGCTTTGAGTAGCTTCATGACATGCTTTGCTTTGCCATGATATGTTCCTGTAGCATGTTGTTATCTTGATCTAAACATTGCTTCCTGATGTGAAATCCTGCCATGTTGTTATTTTCACCAACTCTGTGAACCTGTTATTTTTTGCACTTTTGCCATGCTCGTTTGAACCTGTTATTGTGTGAATTAGCAGTAGCTGAGTGTTCATCTTTTGTCAAGCATCTTGAGTGGATCACTGCCATGTGCTTTGTTGTTATGTTAGAGTGCAGTAGATTATTGTTCTTGATGCATTTAGATGGTCTCGTGTTGTTAATCGCAGATCGGTGCCATATGCGTTTTGCTTGCTATTTGCAAATCGTGCATCCGATTCCGGTGATCTTTATATCGATTTTGAACGAAATCAACTCATCTTTCCAGTGGCACTCTTGGTTTTCCAAGTTGAGGCCTGATTCAATCTTTCCTTTCCGAAGCACGCATATGCATTGCATATCACATCCGGCATATCATGCCATGTTTTGCATCATGTTACTTGCGCATTGCACCGTGGTTGATTGTGTCTCCCTTTGCTTGTGTTCTTGCTTTGGGTAGAGCCGGGAGACGAGAACGAGACGAGTACGTGATCGAGGAACCCGTTGACAATGTTTACGAGGATCAAGCTTACGTCAACTCAGAGAACTTTGCAGGCAAGATGACCATACCCTCGAAATCACTTCTATCTTTGCTTGCTAGATGCTCGCTCTATTGCTATGCCTATGCTATGATACCTACCACATGCTTTATCATGCCTCCCATATTGCCATGTCAAACCTCTAACCCACCTTGTCCTAGCAAAACGTTGTTTGGCTATGTTACCGCTTTGCTCAGCCCCTCTTATAGCGTTGTTAGTTGCAGGTGAAGTTTGGAGTTTGTTCCTTGTTGGAACATGTTTATTGTTGGGATATCATTATTATATCTTGCTTACTTTAATGCATCTATATACTTGGTAAAGGGTAGAAGGCTCGGCCTTATGCCTGGTGTTTTGTTCCACTCTTGTCACCCTAGTTTTCCGTCATACCGGTGTTATGTTCCTTGATTTGCGTTCCTTACACGGTTGGGTTATAATGGGAACCCCTTGACAGTTTGCCTTGAATAAAACTCCTCCAGCAAGGCCCAACCTTGTTTTTACCATGTGCCACCTAGCCTTTTTCCCTTGGGTTTCATGGACTCAAGGGTCATCTTTATTTTAACCCCCCCGGGCCAGTGCTCCTCTGAGTGTTGGTCCAAACTAGAGCCCCTTGCAGCGCCACCTCGGGGAAACTCGAGGGTTGGTTTTAGTTGTACGGATTGCTTATCCGGTGTGCCCTGAGAACGAGATATGTGCAGCTTCTATCGGGATTTTTTGGCACATTCGGGTGGCTTTGCTGGTTTAGTTTTACCATTGTCGAGGTGTCTTGTAACCGGGATTCCGAGTCTGATCGGGTTGTCTTGGGAGAAGGAATATCCTTCGTTGACCGTGAGAGCTTGTGATGGGCTAAGCTGGGACACCCCTCCAGGGATTTGAACTTTCAAAAGTCGTGCCCGCGGTTATGGGCAGATGGCAATTTGTTAATGTCCGGTTGTAGAAAACCTGAAACTTAACTTAATTAAAATGGATCAACAGCGTGTGTAGCCGTGATGGTCTATTTTCGGCGGAGTCCGGGAAGAGAACATGGTCTTGTGTTATGCTTGAACGTAGGTTGTTCTAGGATCTCTTCTTGATCATAGTTTCTCGACCGTGCCTTGCCTTCTCTTCCCGCTCTCATTTGCGTATGTTAGCCACCATATATGCTAGTGCTTGCTGCAGCTCCACTTCATACCTTTTCCCTACCTATAAGCTTAAATAGTCTTGATCGCGAGGGTGTGAGATTGCTGAGTCCCCATGACTCACAGATTACTTCCAAAACCAGATGCAGGGACCGATGATACCGCTCCAAGAGATGCGACAGAGCTCAAGTGGGAGTTCAATGAGGACTAGGTACGATACTATGTTTCCTTTCCAGTCGATCAGTAGTGGAGCCCAGTTGGTGCGATCGGGGACATTATGCATTTGGGGTTGTCTTTATTTTGGTTCCGTAGTCGTACCTTTATTGTATCTGGATGATTGTAATGTTATATTTATGCTATTGTGTGACGTGGCGATTTTAAGCCAACCATGTACCTCTTTTCTTATTCAGTACATGGGATGTGTAAAGATTACCCCTCTTACGGCATTACCTACAATACGGTTATGCCTCTAAGTCGTGCTCCGACACGTGGGAGATATAGCCGCATCATGGGTGTTTAAGTTGGTAATCAGAGCCTTCCCCGACTTAGGAGCCCCCTGCTTGATTGAATCGTTGGCGTTCTTGAGTCCGAAAAAATGTATTGAGTCTTTTAGGATTTATATATATCGGAGAGTAGGATTCTTTTTACTCCTCAGTCCCTTCGTCGCTCTGGTGAGGCATCCTGACGTAGAGTTTTGACTCTTCTCTTCTCAAATTTCACTAAAAAAATTTAGGATCACGCGGGTATCTTGGAATCGTTTTGATGGTTTTGTGACAAGAACATTGTTCTTGGTGCCTCCTGACATTTAGGGGTTGTGGCAGTGTCCCGGGGAGTTGAGCTCCGATGTGTTGTCGTCACAATTTTATCGTTGCAATTCTGGAATACCTGAGTTTCGCCGACATTGAAAATCTCTTTTATGCAGTTGTTGGTGAGATAACCTCGACGCCACCCAGTACTGGGGCGGGAGTTCGGGAGTATTGCCATAACTCGTATAACGAATGCTTTTCGAAGGTTGAGTTAAATGATTTCCGAAGGTTTCTTGGTTATGTGTTGAAGGATGGATACAGCTGGATGTAGGATTTGCTAGCTTTGGGTGAGATATTATGCTTCCCCTGTATCCCCAACACCTGTTTGCATAACCGGGAAAATTTCGGGAGTTTCATAGGTGGGAATTCATGTAGCTCTAGTATTTCTTCCGCAGATATTTGGTTTGTGATTGGGTAGTCCTTACCAAGTATTTGTTCATGTCCGTACCTTGTTGTTTTATTCATCTACCTCTATCTAAGTGGCTTCTTAATTTATGGAAGTGTGACCATTTAACTTGGAATTTCATTCGTTCATTCTTGTTCGAATGCTAAGACTATATGTTGCAATTTCGATCCTTTTGATTCAGGTTGAATATATGTCTGTCAAGATGCTAACGGATGTCACCCTCTTTAGGATGGCTCCTCCAACGCATCAGAATCCAGAACCACCATCGCCACCACCTCCACCTCCGGAGGCATGGCAAGCTGTGATGGCCGCTACCAACGCCAACACGCAGCTGATCATGCAACTCTTGCAAGAGCACAACCAAGGAAATCAAGGCCATGGCAACAATCAGAATCAGTTTGCTACACTCAACCAGTTCCTCGCAAACTAGCCAAAGACCTTCAGTAACTGTGTCGAGGCAACAGACGCTAATTATTGGCTCGTGGATATCCGCAAGCATTTAGAGTGCATCAACGTCAGGCCTGAGGAGTTTTTCAAGTTTGCCTCGTTCCAACTCAAAGACCAAGCTGCAAAGTGGTATCAGCAATACAAAGAATCCAGAGGAGGTCGTGTGATTACCTGGGATGAATTCCGCCAAGACTTCAAAGCTCACCATATTCCTCAGAGTGTTGTTGAGAGCAAGTGTGAGGAGTTCCGCCATCTGAACCAAGGCAGCTTGTCTGTTTACCAGTATAACATCATGTTCCAGAAGCTCGCTCGTTTCGCTAAGCAAGACGTCCCTGACGAGAAGAGCATGATTTATCAGTTCAGAGGTGGCAGCAGAGAAGATCTGCATCTAGCACTCATGCTTTTTGAGCCGAAGAAGTACGATGAGTTCTACAATATGGCACTAAAGCAAGAGACTGCTCAACTCAAGTGCGATGCTTCCAAGAAACGAGTCAGGGATGGAACTCCTTCTTCCTCAACTCAAGTGACAACTAAGCAGCAAAAGTATTGGTTGCCTCCTCCTCCGTTCCGTCAGCCTTATCAGCAGAAGAGCAAAGGTGGCAATGGATCTTCCCCCCCCCCCCACCCCGGCCTTCAGAACAAGACTTCGTCTCATGCTCCAAGATCAAGTGCTCCGTATCACTGTCAACAAATGCTTCAATTAGAGGCATCTTCCTCCTCCTCCTCCTGTGAGATCTGCTAGCACCGCAGTGGTCAAGCATAATCCCAAGTTTGGAAAGGTCAACATGATGAACGCAGCTCAGGCAGAGGACTCGTCATAAGTGATTATGGGTAACCTTCCTATTAACGATATTCCTGCAAAAGTCCTTTTTGATACTGGTGCATCGCATTCTTTCTTTTCAAGACCTTTTGTGGCTATGCATGATTTGGTTACTCAAGTTTCGCCGAGACCGTTGTCTATTGTCTCTCCGGCCTGACAAATGACTTCCAGAGTTTTCGTTCCGGATGTCTCTATCATGTTGGGTGACTATAACTTTCTGTCTTCTCCTAATGTTCTTAGTGACTCGGATATTGATCTTTTTCTCGGAATGGACTGGCTTTCTAAGCACAAGGCTTAGCTTGATTGTGCTGCCAGGCAGATTCAATTGACACATTCGTCTAAGGATGTAATCGTCTTTGCCGCTCGTGATGCTACCATTCGACTGTTTTCTCTCAATGAGAAGGGCGAGTTGGATGCCA
The DNA here is from genome assembly GCF_003073215.2 of Triticum urartu. NCBI lineage: Eukaryota > Viridiplantae > Streptophyta > Magnoliopsida > Poales > Poaceae > Triticum > Triticum urartu. The sequence continues at coordinate 465,985,494 of NC_053023.1, read as the reverse complement.
TCTCTCAGATTTCAGTCATTTGTGAATATCAAGACGTCTTTCCAGAAGAGCTTCCAGGAATGCCTCCTCACCGGCCAGTCGAATTCGTCATCGATCTTGAGCCTGGCATGGAACCCGTTTGCAAACGTCCTTACAAGCTTGGACCTGAAGAGTTGAAGGAACTGAAGAAACAACTCGATATTCAAGAGCGTATGGGTCTCATCTGACCAAGTTCTTCTCCATGGGGTTGTGGTGTTCTTTTTGTCAAGAAGAAGGATGGAACGGACTGACTTTGTGTCGACTACCGTCCATTGAACAAGAAGACCATAAAGAACAAGTACCCACTTCCCAACATCAATGAGCTTTTTGAACAACTCAAAGGTGCTCAAGTATTCTCCAAGCTTGATCTTCGTATGGGCTATCGTCAGATTCGTATTCGTGAAGAAGATATCCCCAAGACAGCATTCAGAACAAGCTATGGTTCATATGAATACAGGGTCATGTCTTTCGGCCTTGTCAACGCCCCTCCAACATTTTCTCGCACGATGAACTTCATCTTCATCCCCTACACTAATGACTTCGTCTTGGTCTACCTCAATGACATTTTGGTCTTTTCCTATAACAAGGAGGATCATGCCAAGCACTTGAGATTGGTGCTGGATAAACTCAGAGAACATCAGTTCTATGCGAAGTTTTCAATGTGCGAGTTTTGGCTGGATGAGGTTCTCTACCTTGGGAATATCATCTCCACCAAGGGCATAGCTATTAATCCTGAGAAGGTGTCTGCAATGGTGAATTGGGAACCGCCTCAGAATGTGAAGCAACTCCGCAACTTCCTTGGGCTTGCAAGCTATTGTCGAAGGTTCGTTGAGAACTTCTCTAAGATCACGAAGCCTCTTTCAAACCTCCTCCAGAAGCATGTGAAGTATGTCTGGTCGCCTGAGTGTGACATCGCTTTCAACACCCTCAAAGAGAAGTTAGTCACAGCTCCTGTTCTGACTCCTCCTGATGAATCCAAACCATTCGAGGTCTTCTGTGATGCTTCCCTTCAAGGTCTCGGTGCAGTGTTGATGCAAGAGAAGAAAGTTGTGGCCTATACCTCTCGCCAGTTGAAGCCCAACGAAAAGAACTACCCCACTCATGACCTCGACTTGGCGGCAGTTGTCCATGCTCTTTTAACATGGAGACATCACTTGTTGGGAAGAAAAGTGGACATCTTCACTGATCATAACCTCAGCCAAACCTCAACCTCAACCTCAGGCAGACTCATTGGGTCGAAATGATTCAAGAGTATATTCCGAGTATTGAATATACTCCAGGCAAGGCCAATATAATTGCTGACGCATTGAGCGGGAATGTGTACTGCAACAGTTTGATTATCAAGCCCTACCAACCATAGCTTTGTGAAGCTTTCCGCAAACTTAATCTCCAAGTTGTTCCTCAAGGAGTCCTTGCCAACCTCCAAGTCTCTCGTACTTTGGAAGATCAGATTCGTGAGGCTCAACTTCTTGATGCTATGGTGAAGAAGGTGAAGATTGGGATTGCCAAGAGTCAACCCAAGTACAAGTGCTATCGCCTTGATGACAAGGATACTCTATTCTTCGAGGATCGCATTGTTGTTCCTAAAGGTGACCTTCGTAAATTCATTATGAACAAGGCTCACAATTCACTCCTGTAACACTCCAAAAATTTTGATTTGGTTTTATCAAATTCTTTATTTGATTTTAAGGAGGTTATTTAAATTTTTTCTAAAAGACTCTCCTTTTCAAAAAAAAATCTCTTATGACAAGAATTTTTTTGGGGGTTCATCAAAATATTGATCTTCGGTCTTGAGGTTTTTCATCTTATGTTGGCTCAACACAAATAAGGTTGGAAGGTGTTTACAATTTCTTTTTAATAAAAAGAATTCCTAAATTTTGGATTTATTCTTCCCCATTCAAAAAGTGCCCTCTTGCCATGACCTATGTAAAATATTTTCTTCGAAAACCCACCTCCATAATTTGGATCAAGCCAAGCATCCAATTCCAGCAAGTTTCAACCTCTTTTAAATTGTATTTCTATTTATCTTAACCTAAAAATCATTTTCTATCATTTATTTGGACTATGGTGGTTTACAAAGGAACTACCTAATTTCCTTTGACTCCTGATCCCAAATAAACCTCTCTGGCTAGTCCTTAGTACCCTCAACCTAGATCCACTAGTCCACAGTTCAAAATTTTGAAATTTTGCTTGCTGCAAGTTTGGACCAGATTTGCCTTTTTTGGTGAAATTCATTCTTTTTCTTTTCCTAAAAATCTGAGATAAATCAGGCAGCCCCTAGATGCATCAAGAGACCACCTCACCAAGTCCCATCTCCAGATTTTTTTTCACGTGCCTAAATCATTTCGTCGAACAGTTGGCGTGCACTGTTCCTGTCAAAATTGAGAGTTTCAGTGTTTTGGTTCAGTCATCAGTGTCGTTTTCTTCAGAACTTGGCGTCGATCTCGCCAGTGCGCATGTTGGCACCTTGCTCACTGCTCCCCCTTCTTATCCATCGTGCCGCACGGTTGCCTAGATGGTTGCGAGCGTCGGCGGTGAGCTGGCAGAGGTGCATCGCCCCCGTGAGCGGCGGCAGCAACACTCGCTGCGGCAGCCAGAGAGGCGCAGCGTGGAACGGCGCCGTCCAGCACCGCCCACACCACCAGGCGCCTCCGCGTGGCCGTCCCCTCCCTTGTACGTGCTGCAGAGCCGTCGTCGTGGCTTGGAAAGCATAGGGCGCGCTCCCTGCCGCCGACGTGCCCGTGAGGCTGTTCCGTCGAGAGCTTGGAGTATCACCCAAGTCATACCAAGTTTATCCCTTGAACGGAACCAGTGGACTAACCGATGATGCCCAATCACCTAAACCTCCAGCCCGACAATTGCCTCACCGTAATCGCTCGCCGGAGTCATCCCGTTCTCGGCAACCGCCTCGGGCCGGCTATAGAAGGAGGCCCCGAGCTCGCCTTCGACCCAGCACCACCCCTATACCTCACCAGAGCCGTGCCCAGCCACTAGGAGGACCTCGAGGAGGCCTTCTTCCCCGACTCCGGCCGCCCCGATCCGCTTCGGGCTCCGGCACGATTCTCTCCGGTAAGGGCACCCCCGCCTCCCAAACCTTGCCAGTAGCCTCCTAGTGCTCCCACTCTTCTAACCCTAGCCTCAATTTGGCGTCTGCAGCCCTCCTCGGCGAAATCCACCACCACCCGAACGACCGTCCGCCGGAGTGGAGGCCGCCGTCGATGTGGTGCTCGCCGAAGACCAACTCCGCCACCCGCAGACGCGGAAGAGCTCCGTGAACCCGTAGGTACTCTCCGTTTCCCCTACCTCGCCATGGATCGACGCCGGCGACCACCGGAAGCCTCGGGCGCCGGTGGACTCTGTTTTGAAATTCAAACCTGATGGGTGGGACCCCCTCGTCAGCCTCTCCTCTCTTATTCGAACCGTTTTCTGAAAACGCCTTGGGGCAAAGTACGCTTTCCCTTTTGGGTTGGCGTATTTCTAACTGAAGCGTTTTCTGTTTTTATAAACTAGCCCCTGGATAGTTTCCTGTTTATAACAGATTAGTCCCTGGACTAAAACCTTTATAACTTTTAAACAAAAGATGATTTTGAGTTGATTATTTTTCTATCATCTTTATTTTTCTGTCTAGTTTTTTATCATATTTATTTAAAAAATATTTGAATTTTTTTTTGCACACACGGTATTTACGTTAGTATCCAATTTATTTTATACTGTAGATACCGAAGGAGGTGACAGAACCGCAAACTTCGCCGAGCTAGACTCCGACTACTCCAAACTAGGAAAGCATGTTTGAGCCTTTGATATGATGAGTGTTTTGCATGTTTTCTTGAGTAGTTTTCTCATGGCATGTTTATATAAACATATTCTGAATGTTATAGTGCATGCAAGGCAAGCTACAGGTGAGCTTCGAAGTTTGATGAGTTCATATGTTGGTGAGATAACCTGATCATGTGGTGGCATGATAGGTTGTAAGCTGGTATTGTTGAAGCATGCCAGTCTTATGTCAATCGTGTAACTCCAGTGTTAACATGGATCAAGTCTTGTCCCCGTTTGTCCCCGTCCGTGCTACCACATGTTTTCTGCAAAGAATGCGGTTTAGTAAGTTGCAAACCTCTCTCCTTGTACACACCAAATAGAGGGTTCGTGATGAGGCTTCCATGGCCCTGGATTAATGCCCGTCATCCGGTCAGGGGGCATGGGTGTTTCCGGTTGGGACCGAGAGGGGGGCACCCCTTAGTGCATGCGAATATAAATTTGATCCCATGCTATTCGAGGTTGTAGCCTCCCCGTGTTAGAGTTCTTCTTGAACGTTGCCTAGGGTGATCTCTGGCAGCAGAATGTGGAATGGGTGTGTACTGGTTAGATGTGTTTCTTCTAAAATACCGTAAATGGAACTAGTCCTTTGTGACTACTGAAATCCGTTGGCTGTGGATTAACATTGCAAACTCTACAGAGTCATAACCATTCGAGTAACCGTGTCCATGGTCAAGGACCTTGATCAACATATCAGTGTCAGTCTCCGTGTCTGTCTTAGTATCCGTCTCAGTGACAGTCTCCGAGAATGGGCATGAAACCGAGAAGGGTAAACCCGGCTGAATGTTATTCCGGTGGATGGACTAACCGGTTTATTATTATGTACTAAGTATTTCCTTGGGATGATCTAAATTCATGAGCTACTTAAATTCGAATGACGAAATATAAGCCCTTTATTTGATGTCGCTTAGACGTCCAACTGCGGCATTCTTGTTATTTACTTTTGATATAAGCCCTTTATGTGATGTCGCTCAGACGTCCTATTGCGGCATTCTTGTTATTTACTTTTGATATAAGCCCTTTATGTGATGTCGCTCAAACGTCCGACTGTGGCATTCTTGTTATTTACTTTCATTATAAGCCCTTTTCGAGATGTCGCTTAGACATCCGACTGTGGCATGTACAATCATTTACGTTTCGGTATAAGCACTTTATGTGGTGTCGCCCTGACACCCGACTGCGGCATGTTAATTTAGTTTTACCTTTCGAGGCGTCGCTTCAGACACCCGATCGGTCTTCAGCTATTTTATTGGGATTTCGGGAGGACTACCGCCTGACTTCCTTTTATTTATCGTGCAGTGCAAATTTATTACCTAAGTGTGCATTACTAATCTACTCATGTGCATCATGTTTGCATTTGTTATATCTTATGTCCAAAATGTCTTGCGAGTACATTCAAAGTACTAACCTGGCTTGTTGATTTGGCGAGATGTTGACGAAGGCGATCTTATGGATGAAGAGTTCGATAGCGAGTCCGACGCCTAGAGGAGTCCCAGTCAGTCCCGTGCGATCCTGGAGTTGGTCACTTGTATTATATACGCTTCCGCTACCCAAATAAAATCATCAAGCCTCACTCCGGCGCTTGATGAGTTGTCAGATTTTGGAGTCATGTCACCCACTACACTGTGACATATCCACCACCACTTTTATTACGAGTCAGGAGTTATGCCACCATACTCCTTAGTTTCATATCCGCCCTTATGTATAATATCGGCGTGCTTGTAATAAAATTGTTGAGCAGCCTCAGCTCAACCTTGTATAATATTTAGTACTTCTGGATTTCTGTATCAAGGATTTGTCTCCCAGTAAGGAGGATTCTTCTGTACTGGTCAATACAAGGGTCGGTGAGGGAGTCCTGGATTAGGGGGTGTTCGGGTAGCCGGACTATACCTTCAGCCGGACTCCTGGACTATGAAGATACAAGATTGAAGACTTCGTCTCGTGTCCGGATGGGACTTTCCTTGGCGTGGAAGGCAAGCTTAGTGATGCGGATATTCAAGATCTCCTACCATTGTAACTGACTTTATGTAACCCTAACCCTATCCGGTGTCTATATAAACCGGAGGGTTGTAGTCTGTAGGCAATCAACTCCATACACAACAATCATACCATAGGCTAGCTTCTAGGGTTTAGCCTCCTTGATCTCGTGGTAGATCTACTCTTGTACTACCCATATCATCAATATTAATCAAGCAGGAGTAGGGTATTACCTCCATCGAGAGGGCCCGAACCTGGGTAAAACAAAGTGTCCCCTGCCTCCTGTTACCATTCGGCCTAGACGCACAGTTCGGGACCCCCTACCCGAGATCCACCGGTTTTGACACCGACATTGGTGCTTTCATTGAGGGTTCCTCTATGTCGTCACCTTTAGGCCCGATGGCTCCTTTGATCATCAACAACGATACGGTCCAGGGTGAGACCTTTCTCCCTGGATAGATCTTCGTCTTCGGCGGCTTCGCTCTGCGGGCCAATTTGCTCGGCCATCTGGAGCAGATCGAAAGCTATGCCCCTGGCCATCAAGTCAGGTTTGGAAGTTTAAACTACACGGCTGACATCCGCAGAGAGTTGATCTTTGACGGATTCGAGCCACAGCCAAGCGCGCCGCACTGTCTTGATGGGCATGATATAGCTCTGCCGCTGAACAACACCTTGGAGGCCGCACACGCATCGGTTTCAACCATTGATTCGGAGCCTACTGCGCCGATCGAGGATCAGCGGTTGGATGCTGCCTCAGGATTTGTGATCTCAGAGGCGATCGAGCCAAACGCTAGCCCCGCACTCTGCACCACCCGTGACTCCGAGGATCCGGATTCCTCCCCGGACTCCGAACCCCCCACGCCCCTGCCAATCGAATCCGATTGGGCGCCGATAATGGAGTTCACCGCCGCAGGCATCTTTCAGCATTCGCCTTTTGCCGACACCCTGAATTCTCTTAAGTCTCTCCCTTTATCAGGAGAGCCCTGGCCGGACCACGGTCAGCGAGGGTGGGATACAGACGATAAGAAAATTCAAAGCCCACCCACCACCCACTTTGTAGCCACTGTCGACGATCTAACCGACATGCTTGACTTCAGCTCCGAAGACATCGACGACATGGACGACGATGTAGGAGATGAACAGGAACCAGCACCTGTAGGGCGCTGGAAGGCCACCTCGTCATATGACATATATATGGTGGATACTCCAAAAGATGGAGATGGCGATGGAATAGTGGGGGATGACGCCCCCAAGAAACAGCCAAAGCGCCAGCGTCAGCGGCGCCGCTCTAAATCCCGCCAAAGCAAAAACGGTGATTCCGGCATGGGAGATAATACTACCCCGGATAACGCCGAAGAACACCCACCTCAGCAAGATTCGGCACAGGAAGATGGAGATGCCAGCCCTCATGAGAGAGCGGCAGACCGAGAGGTCGAGGATGATAACTATACGCCTCCCTCCGAAGACGAGGCAAGCCAAGATGACGACGAATTCGTCATACCATCAGACCCCGCCGAACAAGAGCGTTTTAAACGCAGGCTTTTAGCCACAGCAAGCAGCCTCAAGAAAAAGCAGCAACAGCTTAGAGCTGCCCAAGATTTGCTAGCTGACAGATGGACTGAAGTCCTTGCGGCCGAAGAGTATGAACTCGAACGCCCCTCCAAGAGTTACCCGAAGCGCAGGCCGCTACCCCGATCAGAGGAGGAAGCACCTACATCACCAGCGCATGACATGGCAGACCGTCCACCTCGCGGCCGCGACAGAGAGGCCTCCCGGCCCTCCACCCAAGCCATGCCCCGACGCCGCTCAACTAAGGCACGGGAAAATGCGCCCGACCTGCGAGACATACTGGAGGATGAAGCAAGACAAACAAGATCGATCTACGGATCACGCAGGCGCCCTACGGCATGTGACAATGATCTCCACTCCGGATACAACAAATCCGGCCGGGCCGAACACAATAGACATAGCTCTTCCGAGCTGCGCCGTGATATAGCCCAGTACAGAGGCGCCGCACACCCGCTATGCTTCACGAATGAAGAAATGGATCATAAAATCCCAGAGGGTTTCAAACCCATAAACATCGAATCATACGATGGCACAACAGACCCGGCGGTATGGATCGAGGATTATCTCCTTCACATCCACATGGCACGCGGCGATGATCTACACGCCATCAAATACCTCCCGCTCAAACTTAAAGGACCGGCCCGGCATTAGCTTAACAGCTTACCAGCAGACTCAATCGGTTCTTGGGAGGACCTGGAAGCCGCATTCCTCGACAACTTCCAGGGCACTTATGTGCGACCGCCGGATGCCGACGACTTAAGCCACATAATTCAGCAGCCAGAAGAATCGGCCAGACAATTCTGGACACGGTTCCTAACAAAGAAAAACCAGATAGTCGACTGTCTGGACACAGAGGCCCTAGCAGCCTTCAAGCATAACATCCGCGACGAGTGGCTTGCCCAGCACCTGGGACAGGAAAAGCCGAAATCCATGGCAGCCCTCACGACACTCATGACCCGCTTTTGCGCGGGAGAAGATAGCTGGCTAGCTCACAGTAACAACTTATCAAAGAACCCTCGTAATTCGGATACCAAGGACAAAGGTGGCAGGACACGTCGGAATAAGCAAAAACGCTGCATTAACAGCGACAGCAATGAAGACACGGTAGTCAATGCCAGATTCAAAGGCTATAAATCCAGTCAACGGAAAAAGCCATTCAAAAAGAATACTCAGGGCCCGTCCAGTTTGGACCGAATACTCGATCGCTTGTGCCAGATACATGGCACCCCCGAAAGGCCAGCCAATCACACTAACAGGGATTGTTGGGTGTTCAAGCAGGCAGGCAAGTTAAGGGCCGAAAACAGAGACAAGGGGCTGCATAGCGACGACGAGGAGCCCAAGCCGCCGAACAGCAATGGACAGTAGGGCTTTCCCCCACAAGTGCGGACGGTGAACATGATATACGCAACCCACATTCCCAAGAGGGAGCGGAAGCGTGCGCTACGGGACGTATACGCGATAGAGCCAGTCGCCCCAAAGTTCAACCCATGGTCCTCCTGCCCGATCACTTTTGATCGAAGGGACCATCCCACTAGCATCCATCATGGCGGCTTCGCCACATTGGTTCTCGACCCAATCATCGACGGATTTCACCTCACAAGAGTCCTCATGGACGGCGGCAGTAGCCTGAACCTGCTTTATCAGGATACAGTGCGGAAAATGGGCATAGATCCCTCAAGGATTAAGCCCACAAGAACGACCTTTAAAGTCGTTATACCAGGTGTAGAAGCCAACTGTACAGGCTCAGTAACACTTGACGTGGTCTTCGGATCCCCGGACAATTTCCGAAGCGAAGAGTTAATCTTCGATATAGTCCCATTTCGCAGTGGCTATCACGCCCTGCTCGGACGAACCGCATTCGCAAAGTTCAATGCGGTGCCGCACTATGCATATCTCAAGCTCAAGATGCCAGGCCCTCGAGGAGTAATTACGGTCAACGGAAACACCGAACGCTCCCTCCGTACGGAGGAGCATACGGCGGCTCTCGCAGCGGAGGTACAAAGTAGCCTTCTCAGGCAATTCTCCAGTCTGGCCATTAAAAAGCCAGACACTGCCAAGCGCGCCCGGAGTAACCCACAGCAGGACCACCTGGCACACTCTGAGCAAGCGTAGCAATGCGGCCCCAACCTCAGCTTTCGCGACATAGCGAAACCAGTACCTCGCGTACATAACTACGCCCTTGAAATACCATGGGCACAGGGGAAGGGGCACAATAACGGCACGCCCAAAATACGGCTTAAAACGTACTAGGGGCTGCCGGATTCTTTTTTTTAATTTAATTTTTTACTTTCAGGACTCCATACTTGGGACGACCTATTCGGCAATTCGACTGCCGCACAAACGATGCAAAATCCAGGGAGGAAGACAAGCCATGCCGCATTATGGAACTCCCAGGTGGTCTCTGTTACGAGCGGTATACCTGTTTTAAATACAATTCCGCGGCCTGCCCCTGGTTAGGACATACTGAATAGTCCAATATCTTTTACTTACCGCACTATTTGTATCATTTGGCTTTGATAAATAGCCTCTATATAAACAATGCATAGCTTTTGTCTATTTTCTGCATTACTCTCTTTTATATATGTTCATTAATGACATGTTGCACCCGTCCACTGTGGTACGGCAAGTACGCCAGGGGCTTCAGTACCCTTTAATATGGTGTGAGAAGTCCGTACACTTTCACAAGTGCGGCACCCCAAACTTATAGCACTATATGCATCGGCTCCGAATCATGATTTGGGTCAATAGTTGGGTTTGCCCGGCACCTATGTTTTGGTGCCTTACGTTCCGCTATATCGGCTAAGGTAGCACTAGGAGAACCAGTGCGATTGTGCCCCGATTGAGCTGGGTTAAGCACCTCAGTGGAGAAAGCTAAAACTGACTGTCATGATGAGGTGAGAGACCGGTCGCTATTCGAGAGGTTTTTCGAGTCCCTAAAGACTTATGCCGCTTCGAGCGAGGAGCCGGATTTGTCCGGCCAAGGCGTGGATAGCGCCCCGAACTCGATCTTCCGAACTAGGGGCTTCGCCGAAATTTAAAATTATAAAGTTCTATGGCTAAGTGAGAGTGTTCAAGCATTATAGTCCGATTGCCTGGTTCGTTGTGCTGAGCGCCTCCCTCGAAGGACCCAACTATGGGGAAAAGAGTGCTCAGGTTTATCCCGAACACCCCAGCACTAGTGGCATGGGGGCAGAAGCCGACGACTGGCCATCTCTCAATTTTTTGATAAACGGCCGCACAGAAAATAATATTTTAAATTCAACAAGCATTGCTTAAGCGCCTATGAACAAGTTTTCAGCGCACAGGATAAAAACGAGCGAGTTTATTAAGAAATTACATCCTTGGTACATTCATCCTCCACAAGGCGGGCACCCGCAAGAACATCCTTGTAATAGTTCTCGGGCTTGCGATGCTCCTTCCCCGGCGGCGGCCCGTCCTTCACAAGCTTCTCACTGTCAAGCTTACCCCAGTGCACCTTTGCACGGGAAAGGGCCCGACGGGCACCTTCGATGCAGACGGAGCGCTTGATGACCTCGAGCCTTGGACAGGCCTCTACCAGCCGCCGCACCAGCCCGAAGTAGCTCCCAGGTAGGGCCTCTCCGGGCCACAGCCGAACTATGAAGCCCTTCAGGGCCTGTTCGGCCGCCTTGTGGAGCTCGACCAGCTATTTCAGCTGGTCGCTCAAGGGCACAGGGTGTCCGGCCTCAGCATACTGAGACCAGAACACCTTCTCCGTCGAGCTGCCCTCTTCAGCTCGGTAGAATGCGGCGGCGGCGGATACGCTGAGGGGAAGATCTACGAATGCCCCTGGAGAACTCCGGATTCGGGTAAGTAACAAGTAGTTTACTTTTATATTTCTGCTTTGCGTAAAGAATGCCTTACCCGCCGCTATCTTCTTCACCTCCTCCAACTCTTGGAGGGCCTTTTGGGCTTCGGCCTTGGCAGACTTGGCAGTCTCAAGGGCCACCGTGAGCTCGGACGCTTGGGTCTTTGACTCAAGCTCCAAACTCTCATGTTTTTTCACGAGAGCCTGAAGCTCTTGCTGCACCTCGCCGACCTGAGCCCCAAGTTTCTCTCGCTTGGTGCACTCCGCGGCCATTTTCTTTTCGGCCTCGGACAGCGCCTGCTTGAGGGTCGCCACCTCAGTTGTGGCCCCTATAATAAGCAGTGCAATCCTGTTATTTTTTGCAATCACGCCTCTCTATAGGCACTTTTTCCGTAAGGTATTTCCTACCTTCTTTTTCCTCGAGCTGCCGCTTGGCAAGGCCGAGCTCTTGCTCGTTCCGCACGAGCTCCTGTTTCAGGACACCCACCTCCGCAGTCAGTGCGGCGGTGGATAGCAGCGAAGCCTGCATACGCATGTTGACCCTTTTTGTTAGACTCCTGCAAAATTTAATATATCCTCTATTCGGCTTTTCTTTCCGAACACCAAACAGAGCATCAGGGGCTACTGTCTATGCGGTTATATTTTTACATATTCTTACTTACCTCGAAGCCTGTTAGAAGGCTAGCGCAAGCTTCAGTCAGTCCACTCTTGGCGGACTGAACCTTCTGGATCACCGTACTCATAATAGTACGGTGCTCCTCGTCGATGGAGGCGCCGTCAAGCACCTCAAGAAGATTGTCCGGCACCTCCGGTTGGATGGAGGCCGCCGGCTCAGAAGGCTTGCTCCTCTTGGAAGGAGTTCGCCTACCGCGGTCCGGAACTGTTGAAGATTCCCGCACGGGGTCCGGCACAAAGCCGGACTTGGAGCCCTGGGGGGTCTTGTCCCCTTTACTCCTGGGGTCCGGGAGGTCGCCTTGCGGCTCCTCCAGGACCACCTCCTCCTGCCCCGGAGCTCGTCGCGACGCCACTTAGGCATCGTCCGCAGTGCGGGGGGAGACAGCGGACGAAACTGAGTTCACGTCCGACGAATCCAGGGAGCCGCTCGACGACTCGTTGAGTTCGGCCCGGGGCGGGCTGCATAATTACATTCGACATTAGGGAAAGCTATGAAACAAAGGAACATCATGAGTCATTCCGATATCCGAACTTACGATTTCGCCGGACGCTTGGCCCTGTTTGGCCACTCCTCTTTTCCCTCTTCGGCGTTGGGGGCGTAGTCCGGCGGAGGGGTCTTCCTTTTCCTAGACCCCTCGGCCTCCCCCGTTGCGGCGGCCTTCCTCTTCTCTCCTCCCTCCACTGGGGGGAGAGTTTTCTTCTTCCTCCTCCTCGTTTTCACGAGAAGAGGGCGTCTCGGAATCATTGGACGATGAGTCCGACACCACCATATGCCGGGAATTCTTTCGAGTCCCCGTGGCCTTCTTCTTCTTGGCCTTCTTCTCCGGCACCACATAAGGTGCTGAAACCAGCAGCTTCGCTAGTAGAGCGGGGGCTGGGTCTTCGGGCAAGGGAGCCGGACAGTTAATCGATCCGGACTTCGCCCGCTAAGCCTGTCAAAGGTAAGGGAGTTTAGATCCCGCATAGAATCAAACTATGAAAAAGCTTAGCATCCTGTAAAAGGTGAAAATAGCTTACCTCGCTAGCGTGACGCTGCGAGCTGTATCTGCGGTCCTCGGAAGCGGATGTGGGAGCCTCGGCGCCTTTGGTTAGCACCTTCCAGACATCTTCATACGTCGTGTCGAAGAGCCTGTTAAGGGTTTGGTGCTGCGCCGGGTTGAACTCCCACAGATTAAAGCCCCGTTGTTGACACGGGAGGATCCGGCGGACGAGCATAACCTGGACTACATTGACAAGCTTGATCGGCTTGTTCACCAGGGACTGGATGCATGTTCGCAATTCGGTCACCTCTTTTTCGTCACGCCACGAGAGGCCCGTCTCTTTTCAGGACATAAGCCGCGTGGGGGGTCCGGATCGGAATTCAGGGGTTGCGATCCATTTCGGATCGCGCGGCTCGGTGATGTAAAACCACCACGATTGCCACCCCTTCAGGGTCTCCACGAAGGAGCCCTCGAGCCATAGGACGTTGGCCATCTTGCCCGCCATGGTGCCTCCGCACTCCGCCTGGCTGCCGCGCACCACCTTGGGCTTGACGTTAAAGGTCTTGAGCCAGAGGCCAAAATGGGGGCGGATGCGGAGGAAAGCCTCGCACACGACGATAAACGCCGAGATGTTGAGGACGAAGTTCGGGGCCAGATCGTGGAAATCCAGGACGTAGTAAAACATGAGCCCCCGGACAAATGGGTGGAGTGGAAAACCCAGTCCGCGGAGGAAGTGGGGAAGGAATACTACCCTCTCATGGGGCCTTAGGGTGGGGAGAAGCTGCCCCTCCTCGGGAAGCTGGTGCGCGATGTCTTTGGACAAGTATCCGGCCTTCCTTAGCTTTTTGACATGGCCCTCCTTAACGGAGGAGACCATCCACTTGCCTCCCGCTCCGGACATTGCTGGAGAAGGTTGAGGTGGGAAGTGAGGGCTTGGGCGCTGGAGCTCGAGTGCGCAAGAGATGGATAGGCAAAGGAGGAAGAAGGCGTAGGTAAAAAGGTGGATCCTTATCCCCTTATATGGGCGGATGCGGTTGTGCATCTCCACCAGCCTAGTAAAACTCGCTTGCCTCCCAAGCGCCGTGATAAATAGCGCGGTTAGGGTTACCCACGTCCGTATTGATGAGAATCCCGTAAAGGGGGTACGCGATCTCTGCTTTGACAAGACGTGCCAAGGAAACCGCCTCGCAAAACATGCTGAGGTGGAAAAGTAAAAACGATTCAAGTGAAGGACTTGGCCGTAGTGTGATGACGCACTACGGAATACGTCAGCAAATTTGATTTGTGTTAATATTATTATCTCTATGGCAATATGTGGAAACTTATTTTGCAGAGCCGGACACTACTCTTGGTGTTTACAATCTTCTACGAAGGACTTGGAGGAGGAACCCGCCTTGCAATGCCGAAGACAATTTGCGCGCCGGACTCGTCGTCATTGAAGCCTGGTTCAGGGGCTACTGAGGGAGTCCTGGATTAGGGGGTGTTCGGGTAGCCAGACTATACCTTTAGCCGGACTCTTGGACTATGAAGATACAAGATTGAACACTTCGTCCCGTGTCCGGATGGGACTTTCCTTGGCGTGGAAGGCAAGCTTGACGATGCGGATATTCAAGATCTCCTACCATTGTAACCGACTTTATGTAACCCTAACCCTATCCGATGTCTATATAAACCGGAGGGTTGTAGTCCGTAGGCAATCAACTCCATACACAACAACCATACCATAGGCTAGCTTCTAGGGTTTAGCCTCCTTGATCTCGTGGTAGATCTACTCTTGTACTACCCATATCATCAATATTAATCAAGCAGGAGTAGGGTATTACCTCCATCGAGAGGGCCCGAACCTGGGTAAAACAAAGTGTCCCCTGCCTCCTGTTACCATTCGGCCTAGACGCATAGTTCGGGACCCCCTACCCGAGATCCGCCGGTTTTGACACCGACAGTCGGCTTTTCAATAAATGTTTTATTAGAAAACTGGTCCTGACAACTCCTCTCTATTCATCCTGGAAGTACAAAGATGTACCATGACCTCAAGCAGTCGTATTGGTGGACTCGAATGAAGCACGAGATTGCTCAATTCGTGAATGAATGTGATGTCTGCAGAAGAGTGAAGGCAGAACACCAACCACCAGCTGGTCTCCTCCAACCTCTTGCCATTCCAGAATGGATGTTTGACCATATTGAGATGGACTTCATGACTGGATTCCCCAAGTCCAAGCATGGCAATGATGCTATCTTCGTTGTCATCGACAAGCTCACTAAAGTGGCTCATTTTCTTCCTATCAAAGAATCTATCATAGCAGCTCAGGTGGCAGAGCTATATACCTCCAGGATTGTCTCTCTGCATGGCATTCCGCAGTTGATATCTTCAGATCATGGTAGCATCTTCACCTCTAAGTTCTGGGATTCTTTTCAGAAGGCCATGGGCACCAGCATTCGCTTCAGCACAGCCTTTCATCCTCAAACCAGTGGCCAAGTCAAGCAAGTCAACCAAATTCTTGAAGATATTCTCAGTGCATGTTCTTTTCTTTCGTTATGAAGTGGGAAGATTGTCTTCCATATGCCGAGTTCTCCCACAACAATAGCTTCCAAGCGAGTTCGGGCAAGGCCCCATTCGAGATTCTCTATGGCAAAAAGTGTCGTACTCCTCTTAACTGGTAAGAGACCGGTGAACGCCAGCTACTTGGCAATGACTTGATCACAGAGGCTGAAGAAATGTGCAAAGTCATTCGCGAAAATCTCAAAGCCGCACAATCGCGCTAGAAGAGTTACTATGATAGCAAGCATCGTGACTTGGCTTTCGAGACCGGAGATCATGTCTACCTCTGCGTCTCTCCAATGAAAGGTACTCGTCGCTTCGGTATCAAAGGGAAGCTTGCCCCTAGATACGTGGGTCCTTTCAAGATCATTGGCAAAAGAGGCGATCTCGCCTATCAACTTGAGCTTCCATCCAACTTTGCAAATGTGCACGACGTGTTTCACGTGTCTCAGCTTCGCAAATGTTTCAAGACTCCTGACCGCACCATCAACTTTGAAGAGATTGAGCTCCAATAAGACATGTCTTATCATGAGCACCCCGTTTCTATTCTTGAAGAAACTGAGCGCAAGACTCGCAACAAGTCTATCAAATTCCTGAAAGTGAAGTGGTCACATCATTCCGATCGTGAAGCCACCTGGGAACGCGGGGACCACCTCCGTTCGGAATATCCAGAGTTTTTCCAGTCCTAGATCTCGGGACGAGATCCTTTCATAGTGGTGGAGTGTTGTAACGCTCCATATGTAACCTGCCATATTTGTATTCCAACTCTTGCCATTTCCGACACTAAGTTATGATATTTCTTCATTGTCGGGTTTTGCCATCGGGTTGCTTTTGTCTTTGTCATGCATCTCATATCATGTCATCATGTGCATCGCATTTGCATACGTGTTCGTTTCATGCATCCGAGCATTTTCCCCGTTGTCCGTTTTGCATTCCGGCGCTCCTATGTCCTCCGGTGTCCCCTTTTACCTCTTTTCGTGTGCGGGTGTTAAACATTCTCGGATTGGACCGAGACATGCCAAGAGGCCTTGGTTCACTACCGGTAGACCGCCTGTCAAGTTTCGTGCCATTTGGACTTCGTTTGATACTCCAACGGTTAACTGAGGGACCATAAAGGCCTCGTGTGTGCTGCAGCCCAACACCTCTCCAAAGTGGCCCAAAACCCACCTAAAACCCCTCCATCATCTTGGTCGTTCAATCACGATCGTGTGGCCACAAACTGTGCTCAATTTGGAGCCTCCTAGCTCCCTCTAGGTATAAATATGTGCCCCCTCCGAAATTCCGGGCGAAACCCTAGCCTCTTCCTCCTCCCGCCGCCGGACGCGTCCGCTTCGGGCCGGACACGTCCGCTCGCCGCCGCCCGACGAATCACGCGCCACCACGTGGCCCGTCGCTGCCTCCTGCGCCGCCAGCCCGCCGAGCCCAGGGCGGGCCCCCGAGGCCCATCCGCCGCGCCGCACCGCCAGGTCGCCTCCCGCCGCCCGTTCGACCCGCGCCGCCTCCTCTTAGCCGTGCCGCCGTGCATTCCTCCTCGCCGGCCGCCGTGCTGCCCCGCCGGCCGCCGCGCTGCCCTGCCGCCTGGCTTCACTCCGGCGCAGCGTCGCCTCCTAGCTCGCCGCCGCCGGAAGAGCGGTCGGATCCGGAGCGCCAAGGCCGGATCCGCCTCTCCTTCTCCTCCCCGCCGCCCTTGGGGGCTCGCTGGAGCCCCACCAGCCGCCACGACCTCGCCGGAGAATTCCCTCGCCGGATTTGACCTCGGCTCGCAGACCCACGACGAACCCTAGATCTGTCCGGAGAGGTTGATTTTCACCAAGTCCTCGTCCCTGTGTGTTTTTTAGCATACTTCATCGCATCATAACTTTGCACCCGTCGCTCCGATTTGGGCGTGTAGCATATCAAATTGTTCGTCTCGATGTGTACTTCATTTCATTCCGTTGCACCATGTTCAATTGAGTTCATCTTGATGCCCTAAATGATGTTGCAAGAGTGGTACGTAATGTTAGTTTCAGATTCTTATCAAAATTTGGACATTTGTCTTTTTTGCCATGTTTAATGTGTACCTCCTTTGAGCTTGAGCCCTACATGTGTTTTGAATTATGCCATGCCATCTTTATAGGGGTGTATTCCATGTATTTTTTTGTGATCTTTGTGGTGACTATCACAAGCATACAAAGTAGCTGTCGTGATGTTGCTGATTTCAGGGACTTAGAAATCTTCTAAGTCTTTTCCTTGATAATATTTTTATGCCATGTATTCATGTTGCTACAGTGTGATCCATGCCTCTTTTGAGCATGTTCAGTAAGGGTGATTTTGAGATATTGTTATGCTCTATCCATCCATCTCTTTGTTTGCAATTATGGAGCACTCTAGAATGACTCAGTCCTGCTCTTCGTTTGCTATAAAATGTTCCTGGCAGATTGTTTACATGTTAATCAATTTTGCCGAGGTTGTTGTAGTTTGTCCTTGCATGCTATGAGAGTGTTCTTGCCATGGTCAGCTTATTTATCATGTCTATTTGCTGGGTGTATGCTTAGTTTGTCATGCAATGCTTTGTGGTGAGTGCATCGAGCTTGCAAACATGCCTACGTAAATATGTTTTGCTGTCACATCCCTAGTTCTGGTATGACCTAGGCTAGCCTTCATGTTTGCATCATGTTTAAATTTCATTGAAATTTGAAATGGGGATTTGTGAAACCCTCAGAAATCATTTCTGGAAATGACCCAGATAAAAATGGCTCCAAAAAGGTCCAAGAAAATGTTCATGTTGCTCTCTGAAAATATTGGACAGAGATAAAAATCAAACCAACATTTTCAGCAGCTCATAAATATTTATTTTGGCCTTTTGGAATTAATCCAGTATTTATTTGCATTGGATAAATATTTGATATATACAAAATATTGTCCAATATTTCTGATTTTTGGTGCGGGGCTTTGGAGTGGTCCAACTAGTCCCTACTAAATTTACGGAATAAAATAAGTTGATTTAGTATTTTACTAAATCAGGAAACAAATGACAGAAATAGAAAATAATAACAAAAAGGAAAGGCCTACCTGTGCTTACCTGCGGCCTGGCACTATGCAGCGGGCCCGGCCCAGCGGGCCAGTAGGCCGGCCCAAGCGACTGGCAGTGGCACTGCCAGTCGTCCCCTTCCTCGCGCCAGGAGGACAGGGGCACGCGCCCGGCGCGCGCGGCCACGCGCCCGGCCACCTCCTGCCTTCCTGTCTCTCCCCTCGTCGCCTGGATGCCCCGCACGACGCCACGCGCCGCCCCGCACCTCTCCCACTCTCTCTCGTTCCTTCCCCTCCTCCCCCTCGCTCTCTCTCACCGCGCCCGAGCGCTGCCGTCGCCGCAGCTCGTCGCCGTCGTAGCTACCGCCTCCCCCTCGCTCTCTCTCTGTGTCTGCAAGCTCCGCCACGTCTCCACCTACCTCTCCGTCGAGCCACGCGCCTCGGGAGGCCCTGGAGTGCCTCCATCGCCTCGTCTTCATCGCCGGCCGCCGTGGATCCCCATCGCCGCACCGTCGACCTCAGCGCGTCCCCGAGCTCGCCAACCCCTCCGTTCGATCCACTGTGAGCTTCTGCGTCGATCCGCCCCTCTCTCATGGATCCTTTCCTCCCGCTAACACCGTTGCCGTCGCGGCCGAGAGCTCGGCTCCGCCGTTCATGTCACCGTTGTGGCCACTGTCACCTAGGGCCGCGACCGAGCACACCACCGTTCTCAGTGCAACGCCAGGAGGCCGTCGAGGCACTCCGCAGCCCCTGTCGTGCCCCGTAGCACGATTCCGCCCGTAGCCGTGCTCCGCCCGCTGCTTCGAGCTCGATTACGGCGAGCTCCAGTCGTCCCTGCCTCTCCCACTTGCCCCAGAAGACGCGGACGAGCTCTGGCTCCTCGCCCATGGCCTCCGCCGTCCAAATGGTCGCCAGAAGGCGAATCCCGTGCCCTCCGCCGCGTTCTGCCTCGTCGGCGGCTAAACGCCGGCGGGATTGGCCGGGTTTTGACCCCGCTGACCAGGAGGTTTGACCTCCCGTGGTCGCTGACATGTGGGGCCCGGCCCTGTTAATTTTAGTTTAGGATTAGTTTAATAACTAACTAACCCTGTTAACTAACTGTGACACTGACGTGTGGACCCCACACGTCAGGTTTGCCCTGGTCAGCCCCGTTGACTCGCTTACGTCATGCCGACGTAGTGCTGATGCAATATATCATTTTCTGGTTTTAAAATAAAACAGGAAATTCCAGAAAATGATATAAACTTCAGAAATTCATAGAAATTCAACCGTAGCTCCGATTGAAATAATTTATATATGAAAAATTATCAAAAAATGCAATCTATCCATCTGTACCATTTTCATGCATGACAAACTAACTTATACATGCTGTATATATGAAAACACACTTATGGCATTTATAAAGACTTATCTTGGAGTTGCATTTGAATTCTTGATTCAAATGGACTTCATCCAAATAGATTGCTGGTTGCATTAGCTCAAACACATCATATGTTCATGCCATATTCATGCATCATATTGTTGCATATGCTTGTGTTTGATTGCCGACACTGCTCCTTCTCGATAGGTCCTGCTCCGGAGACCGATCCAGAGTACTTGTTAGAGAAGCAGTGCACCCCTGTTGATTTACCAGGCAAGCAAACCCCCTTGTTCATTCCGATACAATCCTACTCTCTTGCTCCTGCTCTCATTTATTGCATTAGGACAACAACGATTCAACTACTACTTTATGATGCGGTAGTTGAACCCGTTCCTCTGCATGATCTGTCATTGCCACAGTAAATAGTTAAAACACACTAGCATGTGTAGGAGTTGTTTGAGCCATGTTGTATTCCTACCATGCCATGCCTGCTATTGCTTAGAGTTGTGTCAGGTCTGATTCATTGGGAATGAATTGGAGTACAGTGCTATGTTCTGATGTTGAAAGTTAAGCGTGTGAACACGATTTGGTAAAGGTAGCGGTGAGAGGCCATGTAGGAGTACATGGTGGGTTGTCTCACTAGAACCGTCCCTAAGAACTGAGTTCTGTGTATGTTGTCCAAGGACTAGCTACTACCACACATTGGGTTCCGGTAACTCGACCCCTCTCGACTTATTAGCCCAGTTGATCTCTGGCCAGGAGTTGCAAATAGTTTCTGGTGTTTGTAGGTAGTGCTATTTTCTACCGAGTGGCACCCGACAGGGTGGACTTGGGACAGACTAGGCACACGTGGCCCGGTGTACCGAGTGGAAACCGGATGGTGCGCTCGGGAACCCTGTACACATCGTTTGGGACCGTGAGCTAAACCTGGACTAGAGTCTTGTGTGGTTAGTCAGGTCGTGGCCGACACCCTCGCCAGGCTTCCGCTTGAAGGTTGCCGAGATACATGACGTGTATATGGTCATAAGTGGTGAGAGCGTGTGTGAAGAAGTACACCCCTGCAGGGTTTTCATGATCTTTTCGAATAGCCGTGTCCTCGGTTATGGACTTCTTGGATGCTTACGTGGTACATAGACAACTTAAAGTGGATACTCTAAAATGCTCAAGACAAGTGTGAGTGCTATGGATGGCCTTCTTGTAGAGAGACGGGGATGAATCCATAGTAGTGTATTGATGTGGTGATTAGTGGACTCGTGTGCACTGCCTCACCTCAAAGAAGTTTCTCGTTGTCGTAGAACAGGATAGCCACTGAGTCAAAGCTGGCTTGCTGCAACTAAACCCCACATTACCTTCTTGATACAAATGCATGTATGATAGGATCTGATGTAAGTCTTGCTGAGTACCTTTGTACTCACGTTTTCTTTATTTATGTTTTGCAGGTGAGACATCTGTTTCACTAGTTGTACCACTTGGACTTCGACGAGTAGCTTGTTACCTCAGCTACGATTTTGTACCCTTGGGAGGGACTTGTAGATAGTCAGGCTTCTCGGCCTTTTTCTTTTGTAGTTGTCTGTACTCAGACATGTAATGCTTCCGTTGCTTGTATGCTCTGAATATAGGTCATGAGACCTCTGCTTGTATTAATGCTATGTGGCTCTTCTGCGCCTTTATCTATATGAGTTTGCATTATGTTGTGACGCCATGTTGTACAGCTCGGATTCACACACTGCTGACCGACATGCTCGATGTGAATCATGTATGCCTGTCCCCATAGGTTAGTGCCGCTTTGGGTTCACGACTAGCCATGTCGGCCCGGGTTCTCTGTCATATGGATGCTAGTGACACAATCATATACGTGAGCCAAAAGGCGCAAACGGTCCCGGGCCAGGGTAAGGCGACACCCGTGGGAATACCGTGCGTGAGGCCGCAAAGTGATATGAGGTGTTACCGGCTAGATCGATGTGACTTGGAATCGGGGTCCCGACATTGGCCATGTTCCAGTTTTCTGCCAAGTCTGAATCTGTTAACGAAAGTTGCTATGTTCACATGGTTGCGATGGTATTTTCTGATCCCTTTTGGCTTATGGTCAGTAAGGGACTTTTGTTGTATGCTTTGAGTAGCTTCATGCCATGCTTTGCGTTGCCATGATATGTCCCTGTAGCATGTTGTTATCTTGCTCTAAACATTGCTTCCTGATGTTAAATCCTGACATGTTATTTTCACTAAGTCTGTGAACCTGTTATCTTTTGCACTTTTGCCATGCTCGTTTGAACCTGCTATTTCGTGAATTAGCCATAGCTCATTGTTCATCTTTTGTCAAGCATCTTGAGTGGATCACTGCCATGTGCTGTGTTGTTATGTTAGAGTGCATTAGCTTATTGTTCTTGATGCATTTAGATGGCCTCGTGTTGTTAATCGCAGATCGGTGCCATATTTGTTTTGCTTGCTATTTGCAAACCGTGCATCCGATTCCGGTGATCTTTATATCAATTTCGACCGAAATCAACTCATCTTTCCAGTGGAACTCTTGGTTTTCCAAGTTGAGGCCTGATTCAATCTTTCCTTTCCAAAGCACGCATATGCATTGCATATCACATCCGACATATCATGCCATGTTTTGCATCATGTTGCTTGCGCATTGCACCGTGGTTGATTATGTCTCCCTTTGCTTGTCTTCTTGCTTTGGGTAGAGCCGAGAGAAGAGTACGTGATCGAGGAACCCGTTGAGATCGTTTACGAGGATCAAGCTTATGTGCTCTCGGAGAACTTTGCAGGCAAGATGACCATACCCTCGAAATCACTTCTATCTTTGCTTGCTAGATGCTCGCTCTATTGCTATGCCTATGCTACGATACCTACCACATGCTTTATCATGCCTCCCATATTGCCATGTCAAACCTCTAACCCACCTTGTCCTAGCAAAACGTTGTTTGGCTATGTTACCGCTTTGCTCAGCCCCTCTTATAGCATTGTTAGTTGCAGGTAAAGTTTGGAGTTTGTTCCTTGTTGGAACATGTTTATTGTTGGGATATCATTATTATATCTTGATTACTTTAATGCATCTATATACTTGGTAAAGTGTGGAAGGCTCGTCCTTATGCCTGGTGTTTTGTTCCACTCTTGCCGCCCTAGTTTTCCGTCATACCGATGTTATGTTCCTTGATTTGTGTTCCTTACACCGTTGGGTTATAATGGGAACCCCTTGACAGTTCACCTTGAATAAAACTCCTCCAGCAAGGCCCAACCTTGGTTTTATCATTTTCCACCTAGCCTTTTTTCCTTCAGTTTCGCGGACTCAAGGGTCATCTTTACTTTAACCCCCCCGGGCCAGTGCTCCTCTGAGTGTTGGTCCAAACTAGAGCCCCTTGCAGCTCTACCTCGGGGAAACTCGAGGGTTGGTTTTAGTTGTACGGATTGGTTATCCGGTGTGCCCTGAGAACGAGATATGTGCAGCTCCTATCGGGATTTGTCGGCACATTCGGGTGGATTTTCTGGTTTAGTTTTACCATTGTCGAGATGTCTTGTAACCGGGATTTCGAGTCTGATCGGGTTGTCTTGGGAGAAGGAATATCCTTCGTTGACCGTGAGAGCTTGTGATGGGCTAAGTTGGGACACCCCTGCAGGGATTTCAACTTTCGAAAGCCGTGCCCGCGGTTATGGGCAGATGGGAATTTGTTAATGTCCGGTTGTAGAAAACCTGAAACTTAACTTAATTAAAATGGATCAACAACGTGTGTAGCCATGATGGTCTCTTTTCGGCGGAGTCCAGGAAGAGAACACGGTCCCGTGTTATGCTTGAGCGTAGGTTGTTCTAGGATCTCTTCTTGTTCATAGTTTCTCGACCGTGCCTTACCTTCTCTTCTCTCTCTCATTTGCGTATGTTAGCCGCCATATATGCCAGTGCTTGTTGGAGCTCCACTTCATACCTTTTCCCTACCTATAAGCTTAAATAGTCTTGATCGCGAGGGTGTGAGATTGCTGAGTCCCCGTGGCTCACAGATTACTTCCAAAACCAGATGCAGGGACCAATGATACCACTCCAGGAGATGCGACTGAGCTCAAGTGGGAGTTCGACGAGGACTCAGGACGATACTATGTTTCCTTTCCAGACGATCAGTAGTGGAGCCCAGTTGGGGCGATCGGGGACATTATGCATTTGGGGTTGTCTTTATTTTGGTTCCATAGTCGGACCTTGATTGTATCTGGATGATTGTAATGTTATATTTTGTATCTGCATGAGCCGGTACAGGCTGGAGCCCTTAACTTGGCGGATCAGGAGAGGATCTGATAAGAGGCTGAGCGAGCGGTTCAACTGGCGACGGAGCAGCCGGCTCATCAAACTTTTCCGGCTTATCCAGCAACCTCGGTTGAGGCAGGAGTGGCCACAAGAACCAGAGTTGTCCCTTGCCTGGTGCCGGCCATACATAATGAGTGTTTGCCAAAGGACTTCAAGGGGCCACGTAAGGTGCTTAATTACACGGCCGACTTACAGCCTGGGGCCTGGATTGAGAGTTATGAGATGGCCATGGAGCTGTTGGAGGTCAGCGACGCGACAATGGCTAATTATTTCACCATGATGTTGGATGGAACGGCTCGTACTTGGCTAAAAGGGTTGCCCCCCAATTCCATCGGCTCATGGAGGAGTTAAAGAACCGGTTCATTCAGAACTTCAAGGACACAAGCAAACAACCTATGTCAATCATGGACTTGACTAATTGTAAACAAGAGGAAGGTGAGTCCACAACCCATTGGGTGTGCCAGGTCAAGGAGATAATTCATTCATCTGATAAGATGGATGCCGGCTCGGCAGTATTAATGTTGGAGAAAAAATGTCATTTTGAACCTCTGAAGCAGAAGCTGGGGCAACTTAAACGTGACTGCAATGACATGGGCCAGTTGATGGCGGCTCTCGTCAAGTATGTTGATTCTGATAGTACCAAGGACCCTGTGTCTGATGAAGAAAAGACAGGGAAGGGAAAGAAGAACGGCAAGGGTCACCAGCATAACCTGGCAAATCAAGGAGGTAATAAACGTAAGGCTGACGAATTTGTGGCTAACACCAATGCGCTGGGCAACAATCAACGGTGCAAGGGTAGGCAACCCCCTCGGTCGGGCGGGTCAGGTCCCACCCTTGAGCAACTATTGAATGAACCTTGTCCAAGACATGGCACCCGGGAGAAGCTAGCCACCCATCTGTGGAAGGACTGTTCAATCATGAAAGCGTTTAAAAATTTAAATGCATTTGATGGAAGTCACGGCTCTGGCGGAGGTGGAGGCGGCTTTCATGGCCCGGGCGCCAGCTCAGGAGGAGGCGGCTTTCATGGTCAGGGACATGCGGGTAACCAAGGAGGTTATAATCCATAACCCGACCAAGGTAATCAGCAACAATCTGGATATATCAGAGCAACCCAAAATAGTTTAATAGTGGGCAATATCATTTATTTACCACTAGCTTGTGCAAGAGGGACCAAAAGCTTCACAAGAGGGCTGTCAATGCCGTTGAGCCAGCGATTCCGTGTTACTTACGGTGGTCAGAACAGCCTATTGTGTGGAGCAGAGAGGATCATCCTCCCCGGGTTGACAATCCGGGTCACTTGGCCTTGGTAGTAGCGCCTTAGGTTGGTGGATATAAATTCACTAAAGTGCTCATGGATGGAGGCACTAGAATCAACATCCCCTACTATGAGACGTTTCATCGGATTGGGTGGACTGATAAGAGTCTTAAGCAATCCAACACTGTTTTTCACGGTGTGGTACCTGGCAAGTCGGCATACCCAGTTGGCAAGATTGAACTGGAAGTAGCCTTTGGGGATGAATATGATTCCAGAGCTGAGAAATTAACCTTTGAGGTGGTTAAGATGAAAAGCCCATATCATGCTTTGTTTGGACGGCCGACTTACGCCAAGTTCATGGATCGGCCGTGTTATGTGTATCTGCAGCTCAAGATGCCGGGTTATAAGGGCACCATTATAGTACATGGAAGCCGGAAAATAGCCCTGGAGTGTGAAGAAGGAGATGTTGCATATGCTGAGTCTATTTGTGGAACAAAGGAGCTAAAGTTTTATAAAAATAATGTTGACCCGACAAACATGACGTCTTTAAAGAAGCCAACAACGGAGCATGAACCTGTGTTGAAATTCAGGTCAGCTGATGACACCAAGACGGTTGATTTTGTGCCCGGCGACTCATGCAAGCAGTTCATCATCAGTGCCAACTTGGATCCAAAATAGGAAAGCGCGCTCATCGAGTTCATCTGTGAGAACCAGGACATCTTTGCATGGAAACCTTCTGACATGTCGGGTGTCCCGAGAGAACTCGCTGAGCACACTCTCAATATTGATCCAAAGTTTAAGTCGTTCAAGCAATTTCTCCGATGATTCAACGAGGAAAGGCGCAAGGCCATTGGAGAAGAGGTGGCCCGGCTCTTGGCGGCCAGGTTCATTGTGGAAGTCTTTCACCCAGAGTGGTTAGCCAACCCGGTGCTTGTACTCAAAAAGAACGGCACCTGGCGTATGTGTGTGGATTACACCAATTTAAACAAGGCTTGTCCGGTTGACCCATTTGCTCTCCCCTGTATTTATCAAATCATCGATGCTACGGTGGGTTGCGCACATTTTTGTTTTCTTGATGCTTATTCAGGTTATCATCAGATCAAGATGGCAATCAAGAACCAGGACAAGACAGCTTTCATCACTCCGTTTGGAGCCTTCTGCTATGTGTCTATGCCCTTCGGGCTCAAGAGTGCCCGGGCAACTTATCAACGGTTTATGCAGAATTGCCTTCACAATCAGATTGGGCATAATGTTCATGCTTATGTGGATGATATAGTGGTAAAGTCCAGGAAAGAGGAAACCTTGGTCATAGATCTGAAAGAGACCTTTGATAACCTCCGGGTCTATAAAATGATGCTTAACCCGGCCAAGTGTGTTTTTGGAGTCCCACCTGGCAAACTCTTGGGTTTTTTGGTGTCCAACCGAGGTATTGAAGCTAACCCGGAGAAGATTAAGGCAATCACATCCCTGGCCAAACCAACATGCATCAATGACGTTCAACGGCTGGCGGGTCGTGTTGCTGCTTTGAGCCGGTTCATAAGCCGGTTAGGGGAGAAGGCGATGCCTTTGTATCAGATGATGAAGAAAGCGGATGATTTTGTTTGGAGCGATGCTGCGAACTCTTCTTTTGAGGATCTGAAGAAACAGCTTGCTGAGCCGCCGGTCCTTGCTTCTCCAGTTGAGAAAGAGCCGCTATTTTTATACGTAGCCGCCAACTCACGAGCTGTTAGTTTGGCAATTGTAGTGGAGCGCAAGGAGGTTGGCAAGGAACATCTGGTTCAACGGACGGTTTACTACGTCAGTGAGGTGTTGATTGAATCTAAACAAAGATATCCACATTGGCAGAAGCTCGTGTATGGGGTGTTCATGGCGAGCCAGAAGCTCAAACATTACTTTCAGGGTCACCCAATCACTTTGGTTAGCTCTGCTCCTTTGGGAGACATCATTCAAAATAGAGAAGCCACTGGACGAGTCGCCAAGTGGGCCATTGAGCATGGGTCTCATGGGTTGAAGTATGTACCATGTACTGCAATCAAGTCTCAAGCATTGGTTGACTTTATTAATGACTGGACAGAGATGCAGATGCCGGAGGAGAAACCAGACAACACATATTGGACTATTCACTTGGATGGGTCTAGACAGTTGGAAGGCTCGGGGGCTGGAGTTGTTTTAACCTCCCCTAGAGGTGACAATTTTTGTTATGTGTTGCGGCTGATGTTTCCTTGCACTAACAACGCAGCGGAATATGAAGCGTTGCTCCATGGTCTTTGAATGGCTAAAGAGATGAGCCTGAGCCGGGTCCAGTGTCTTGGCGACTCAGATTTGGTAGCTTAACAGGTGTCAGGCAAGTGGGATTCCAAAGATCCTCTCATGGCGGCTTATCGCCGTGAAGTTGATGCTGTTGCAGGGCATTTTAAAGGTTATCAGGTGGAGCACATTGACCGTACGAATAATGAAGCAACTGATGCTTTATGCCGGTGGGGATCTCAGCGTAAGCCAGTGCCACCTAACACCTTTTTGGATATTTTGCATAACCCGTCTGTTAAGTTACCTACAGAACAAGATCTAGACGTTCCTGACCCGGAGGCGCAGTTGGTGGCGGCTCTTCACGTCATCCTAGATTGGACAGTGCCGTTCATGGCTTACATGACCTGGGGCGAGCTGCCAGCGGATGACACCCTGGCCCGACAGATAACCCGGCGTTCTAAGTTAATGACGATTTCTAACAGAGAACTATACCATCGCAGCGTCTCTGGAGCGTTTCAGCGGTGCGTTTCCCCTGAAGAAGGCCAAGAAATACTTCATGAGATCCATGAAGGCGATTGTGGTCATCACGCCGGGTCAAAATCTCTGGTGGCCAAAGCTTTTCGTCATGGTTTTTACTGGTTGACGGCTCATGCTGATGCAGAAGATCTGGTCAATAGATGTGATGGATGTCAAAAATTCGCACGACGAGCACATGTGCCGGCTCAAGAGCTGCGGATGATTTCAATCACTTGGCCGTTTGCGGTCTGGGGGCTTGACATGGTTGGACCTTTCAAAAGGTCTATGGATAAAAAGACACATCTTTTAGTGGCAGTTGACAAATTCACAAAGTGGGTTGAGGCAGAACCAATGAGTAAGTGTGATGCGGCCACAGCGGTTCAGTTCATGAAAAAGGTGATCTTCCGTTTTGGTTTTCCACACAACATTATCACTGACAATGGCACTAATCTATCCCAAGGGGCTATGGAGGACTTCTGTCAGCGCGAGCATATCCGGCTTGATGTTTCTTCTGTAGCTCATCCTCAATCCAATGGTCAGGCTGAGAGAGCAAATCAGGAAATCTTAAAAGGTCTCAAGCCCCGGCTTATGGTTCCCTTGCAGCGAACGCTGGGTTGTTGGGTAGAGGAGTTACCCTCGGTGCTATGGAGTATCAACACCACCCCTAACAGATCTACAGGTTATACACCTTTCTTCATGGTTTATGGAGCGGAAGCAGTGTTCCCTAGTGACATCCGTCATGACTCGCCACGTGTGGCGGCTTATGTTGAAGCTAACAATGAACAAGCCAGAGAGGATGCACTTGACTTGTTAGATGAGGAAAGAGACTTAGCAGTGGCTCAATCAGCAATTTAGCAACAGGACCTGCGCCGTTATCACAGCCGCCGGGTTAAGTCCAGGACTTTTCAAGAAGGTGACCTGGTGCTCCGGCTCATCCAGGATCTGTCAGATGCACACAAGCTATCCCCACCTTGGGAAGGACCCTTTGTGGTCAGCAAGAACTTAAACAATGGGTCATATTACCTCATTGACGTTCGAGAGCACAAAGACTCACATAAGTCGGAAGAGGAGACCCACCGGTCGTGGAACATTGCTCAACTTCGGCCATACTACACCTGAGCCACCGGCTCTCATCATGTACATACTTTAAGGTTGTATATACTATGATAAGTAATAAAACAGTACCATCGGTCTCTTTTCTTTTCAAAGATTACGCATCTTTACTATTTTTTACTACTATTTTCAAATGACTATTAAGGAGCTGATCATATTTGAATCAAGTCTAACCTTTTTTGGTCCGGCTTATGATCGTATTCGAATCTAGCTACAAACTATCAAGGTCACTTGGGGGCTTCCTGTTCAAACATAGGTCGTATTCGAACCAAAGAGAACATAGCTGTCGTAACCCTCTTGATCGGCTCAAAGCCAAACTCACCAGGGGGCTTCTTGATCATATTCGAATCACAGCTTCACCCCTTTTGGGTCCGACTTGGATCGTATTCAAATCAGGCTTGTTAAAAACCTCTCAAGGTCATTTGGGGGCTTCTTGTTCAAACATAGGCCGTATTCGAACCAAAGAGAACATAGCTGTCGGTACCCTCTTGATCAGCGCAACGCCAAAGCCACTGGGGGCTATATGATCGTATTCGAATCTTAGCTTAACCCCTTTGGTCTGGTTTACTGGTCATATTCAAATCAGAAAACCACCAACCTTTAGTTACCAGGCTAATTTTGTTTACCACCTGTTATTTGTCTTATTGGTTTTTTGTTGTCTCAATTTCAAAATAATCAATCATGGTCTTTTCACCGGCTTGACTATTTGACAACAAGCCGCCAGGGCATGATAATCATCAGGTATTCAGAAGCATTGACTTCTCACAAAGACTTGATTATCAACCTCATCACCCGGGTCGTATAAACCGGTGGTCCGGAGGTCAAAGATACAGGTATGGCTATTGTTTATGAACAGTTTCCTTTTGTATTAATCAAAGGTTATTTCAACCTTGTTGTCTTTTTATGTCTAGTTTTGTTTTCTACTATGATAAAAATATTGGCTATAAACCGGGTGTTCTGACCCGTTCGGTACTAAGCCGCCAGGCCAGTTTTTCCCTTTTATCTACAGGAACAGAGCGGAAATATTGCAGGGACAGCCATAAATATGATGCATATATTGACATCAACAAACACAAAATCACACACGGTGTCTTATGCGCGATGGCATAGGCAAATAATGCAGTGTTTTCACAGCTAATCTATTACAAGGCTCTTAAAATCCCATGAAGATGGTATTCACTCCTCTCTCACCGGCTCACCACCTTCTGCTAATTGGAAGTTAGATTTTGACCAGTCAAAACCGTCTACAGCAGTAAATTCTGCTTCTTCATCAATCAAGCCGGCTGGATCAATATCCGGAGCAAATGTATGTTGACGAACCGGCGGGATAAGGTCAGTCACTTTGTAGGAGGGAGTCGCCATCTTCTTATTGTCCAAGTCAAAACCCGGGTGGTATTTATCGATATTTGTTTCATTTCCAAGAATGGTGGCCTGAGGTCGCACCTCCCTCACGCAAGCAACGAAGTCATCCTGTTCAAACAGTGACCCGTCTTCCTTTACCGTGGGGTACCCTCTGGCTACATCCGCCAGGTCTAGATCTGGCACACAAGCTTTGGAGCGGCTTAGGGAAGTTAAAGCCCCAGCTCTAGCATAGGAGCGCTTGACTTCTTGGAACTTGGCGGGTAAGATTGACAGCTTCTTCAAGACTTCACTGAGCCGGTTGGGTCCTTGATTGGCAGGAGAGATAGCGGCAAGTGCCCGTTGTGTGCCAATGTACAATTGCTCCACTAATGTATACACCGCCTTCAGTTTAGTCACGTTGTCTTGGCTCAGGTTCTTGCTTCGTGGGCCTGCACATGGTTTTTAAACAAAGGGTTAAAAAGGTCAGTATAGATGACTTACCGAAGATGGCGGACACCATTTTAGACACCCGGTCTTTTAATCCGGCCAGCTCCGTCAGAACCTCTTCAAGTGCTGCTTCAGCTTTCTCGGCGCGTTGTGTCAGCAGCATTTTTTCCTCAGCCCAGGTTTTCTTCTTAACAGTCAAGCTGGTTTTCAAATTTTCTGTCTCAGCAAGACTCAGTTGCAGCTTGGAGTCAGCAGACTTGATTTCTGCTTCCTGATCCGCCAGTCGGGTCTTCGCATTAGATAATTGCGAGCTCAATTCCGATAAGGCGTTCTACAAAATGTACACAGATGTGTCAAGGTTTCAATTACAGTCAAAGAGTCAAGATTCAAGTCTCAAGTACTTTTGCATTGCAAAACCACTTGACACTTGGGGGCTAATGGCTAATTGCAAAACCAAGAGTCAAGATGTATGCCAAAACAATTTCTTATGACTCTAAAATACTTCAAGTCCCAAGTACTTTACAAAGTAACAACACTTGGCACTTGGGGGCTAATGTATGATATTCAGCAAAGTCTCTCAAGGTTAAGCCAGATTACAATATTTGTTGGATTCGGTACAAGACAGTTATGAAATTCAAAGTACCGGCTCATTTATGGTTAAGTGAACCGGACCTTGGGGACTACAGGTGAAGCTTTGTTCTATTTTATTGGACTTCAGAAAAATCTAAAGGTAAAGTCTTAGCCGATATCCTAAATTTTACAGATCATTCCGGTTTTCTCAAAATCTGAAGACTTGGGGGCTGGCAGAATATAAGTAAGCCGGAAGAACATACCTCATACTTCATTTGCAACTGCTTGACCATTTCGATCTCTGAGTCACGGCTAGTGTGCACATGGCTGAGAAAGCCGGATAATATGTCATTGGCATTCAGATGGCCATAATGCGAAATATCAAAACGCACTTTCTGTCTCTCCAACACCTCTTGTTTCGCCGTGTGACAAGCCAACACGGTGGGATTCACCGGCTCAACAAAGTGGCTTCCGGTGATCAGAACGTCTTGCGCAGACGGTGATGGCGGGTTGGCCGAGCAGGATGGTCCATTTGCAGAAGGATTAACGGTGGTATCGTGAACTGACGGCTCAGGAGGATTTACTTCGGCGTTGACATGCGGGTCTTCTGGAGCTTCAGTTAATGGAGGAGAAGGTGGCATTGTCAGTTCAGGTGCAAGGACTAGCGGGTCTTCCACCGGCTTAGTTACCTTGGCCTTCTTAGACTTAGCTTGACCACTAAGAGAAATGTTATGGGACTGTCAGTATAAAGAGATAGTTTGAAAAACACGAAGGAAAGAGGATTTTTTCCTTACCCAGGGGCAGTCTTGAAGGCCAGAAATTGGGTCTGAGACGAGTCACCAGAAGAGTGAGACACCTCCTGCAAAGATAAAACAAAGTAACTAATGCAAGGGAGAAGATCCATTAATAGAAAGTCAAAGACAAAGAAATAAACCTCATTCTGGTGTTTTTGAGGAGTCTGTTGAAGAACAGCAGGCGGTTCATCATCATTCCGAGTCTGACGGCGGCTCTCATGTTGCTGCTTTTTCAAAAGAAAATGAGGATCCAGATAAGCCAAAGGGTGTGAAATTCTTACTTTCCAGGTTACGACTCGAAGTTTCTGTCTTGTCAAATGGGCTGAGTCGGAGGAAATAGTTACCCCTTCTTCCACGGCCTGACTGGCCCCTGTGTCGTCTTGGCAATGATCAGTGTTAATAAGATTATTAAAAAATTGGCCAAGGGAGTCAAGGGCTACCTCCGAATCAAAAGTATCATCAAGCTTCAGGAGATCCTCAGCGGTACTTTTCTTCTTCTTGGACCTCCGGGTCATTTTCTTGGTGTCGATAGCAGCGAATCTTGCCTTCTTGGTGGCTTTGTGGTCATACTTGGCTTTGCAGAAATCAGATCTGGCCTGCAGATGAATAAACAAAGATGAAAGATCAGGCAGGCACTTAACACGGCTGGGAAAAATACAAAGGAGGTCAGATGTTCTTTACCTCTGGCGCCGGCTTAAGTTTGCAGAAGGGGTTTAACCCGACTTTACTATAGTCTTTCTATTTGCCGTTTACAATAAGGGTTGACATTGCAACAATATCTACTTCGGGTAATTGGACGGAGCTGTGACGAAGAGAATCATTTGGGCCTCCACCATATTCACACATCAGTTTTGATCGGCGGCTTAGAGGGATAACCCGCCATGAGACCCAGCAGTGGGTCAAGTCAACTCCGGTTAAGTCGATCCCTAATAAGGCGTTAATCCTTTTGATTGATGGGATCAGCTTCTTGCGTTCGGCAGCAGTAAGCTTGTCAGGGAGCATGAATTTGGAGTCAAGACGCTCGGCGCGATAACCCGACAGTGGCTTCTCATTTGCTGGTGAAGTGTCTTGACAATAGAACCAAGTCTGATTCCAGTCTTTTGGATGACTCGGCAATACTATGAGGGGGAAGACAGCGCCCTGTCGATACTGAATTGAGATGCCCCCAAGCTCCAAGCTAAGGCCGTTGGTGCACTCGTTCTGCCGGTTCAGATAAAAATACTCTCTAAAGAGTTCCATGGTCGGCTCTTCCTGAAGGTACACCTCACAGAGCACTTGGAAGTTGCAGATATTGGATATGGAATTGGGCCCGATATCTCGAGGGTGGAGTTTGAAAAAATGGAGGACATCTCTGAAGAACTTTGAGTCGGGTGGTGAAAAGCCACGGTTCATGTGGTCAGAAAAGACAATGACTTCACCATCTCTTGGATTGGGCCGTTCTTCGTCCGGGTCAGGTGCACGATAAGACATGACATTTTTTCCTGGCAAAAATCCTATGGAGAAGAACTCCTTCAAATTGTCCTCAGTCATGGTTGAGGGAACCCAGTTGCAGACCGTCAGCGCTTTGGATGGCATGATATTCAAAAGCGAATTGAAAGGAAGGCAACATGCCGGTTCAATTAAATGGTAATGATGAAAGTAAATGATGATGATACACCGGAGTAATGGCGGCTTAAATAAGGGCTAATGTCATATAAGGAAAAGTAAGTCGGCACAGTAAGCCGCCATGACTATAGATATTTGAGAAAGCAGATTCAGCTAAGTGTTGAGACAAACAAGTTTCCCAAATTGCTTGGTATTATTCCAGATCAAATGGCTGTTCAAAATGGAAAAAATTCTAGACCTAAAAGTTTAGCGCAGATGAATTTGTAAGTCCTAATGAGGCCCTAGATTGGGGAAAAGAGATCTAGCAGTGTCAATAGCAAGCACAAAACAACTACCGCATAAGCATACATCTATTTTTGGATCAAGAAGAGGTGGCAGTGGAAGAACTGCGAAGAATCGCGAAGAACTACGAAGAACATGCAGGAAAACCTAGAAGCTCTGAATGCAAATCTGAGGAAT
The DNA here is from genome assembly GCF_003073215.2 of Triticum urartu. NCBI lineage: Eukaryota > Viridiplantae > Streptophyta > Magnoliopsida > Poales > Poaceae > Triticum > Triticum urartu. The sequence goes on along the minus strand of NC_053023.1, from coordinate 465,951,084 downwards.
GGAGGGCGAATACTTATGGCCACGGATCCTCCACGGAAGATCGCCGCTGTTCTCTGAACCGATTCTGGTTGATGCAGCGGCCAAAGTCGACGACGACGAGATGCTATGCGATGGTGGCGGGGCTCGAGCTGCAGTGGAGTTGCGAGAGGAAGAAGATGAAGAAGAGAGAAGAATGAGAAAAGACTGCGGCATGCCTATTTATAAGGGGATAAGCAAACAGGCGGGTGCAAAATCAAGGAAGACCCAAATAATGGTTATCTAACTAAATGGACGCCTCGATTCTCAGAAGGGATTAAAGATGAAGATCCATTGGGAGATGACGTCATAAAAGTTTTTCGTGTTTTCAAGAGATGACGTCATGGCGGGTTACAAAAACCTCTGCGAGGATAATAAGATGGATTTTGTTTAAGTGTTGAAGATTGACAAAGAACAAAGTTTAAAGTCAACCTGGGGCCTAATGTTGGGGATATAGCTATCAGTTATGACCCGCCCAGGAGGGGCCAGGTCAGCCCCAATGGCGGGTTAGAAAGGAAGCCCAGTAAACATTCAAGGTGATAGTTTATTAAATCTTATAGAAGGCCTAAAGGCCTAGAGGCGGCTTAAGGCCCAATATTGTAAACTGCTGTATGTAAGGAAAGACTTGTAAGGAACGGAATGTAAAAAAGTCACCGAGCCGGACACGATTTATGAGCCGGCCGGGACTCTGTAGGCCACCTGGCGTCAACCCGTGTATATAAGGGGACAACCCGGTGGCGGCTTAGGGAAGGAAACAACAGATTGATAACCAAGCCGGAAAACTAGCCTCTTGGTGATCGAAACCCTAGCAATATCAACACAACTAGACGTAGGCTTTTACCTTCATCGTAAGGGGTCGAACTTGTATAAAACCTCTCATGTCCTTTGTCCCGATTAACCACTTTAAGCTTCCTAGTTGCGATGGCCCTACGACTAAGTCCTTCTGCTAGGACATCTACCGTGACAATTCAACGATAGTACCTCCCTGCTAAACTTATAGCAAGGCACACATCAGGTCTGGTGCATAGCATTGCATACATGATAGAACCTATGGCTGAGGCATAGGGAATGACTTCCATTTTCTCTCTATCTTCTGAAGTGGTTGGGCATTGAGTCTGACTCAACTTCACACCTTGTAACATAGGCAAGAACCCTTTCTTTGACTGTTCCATTTTGAACTTCTTCAAAACTTTATCAAGGTATGTGGTTTGTGAAAGTCCAATTAAGCGTCTTGATCTATCTCTATAAATCTTGATGCCCAATATATAAGCAGCTTCACCAGGGTCTTTCATTGAAAAATTCTTATTCAAGTATCCTTTTATGCTATCCAGAAATTATGTATTATTCCCAATCAACAATATGTCATCCACATATAATATTAGAAATGCTACAGAGCTCCCACTCACTTTCTTGTAAATACAGGATTCTCCAAAAGTCTGTATAAAACCATATGCTTTGATCACACTATCAAAGCGTATATTCCAACTCCGAGAGGCTTGCACCAGTCCATAAATGGATCACTGGAGCTTGCATACTCTGTTAGCACCTTTAGGATCGACAAAACCTTCTGGTTGCATCATATACAGCTCTTCTTTAAGAAATCCATTAAGGAATGCAGTTTTGACATCCATTTGCCAAATTTCATAATCATAAAATGCGGCAATTGCTAACATGATTCGGACAGACTTAAGCATTGCTACGGGTAAGAAGGTCTCATCATAGTCAACTCCTTGAACTTGTCAAAAACCTTTCACAACAAGTCGAGCTTTGTAGACAGTAATATTACCGTCAGTGTCAGTCTTCTTCTTGAAGATCCATTTATTCTCTTGGCTTGCCGATCATCGGGCAAGTCAACCAAAGTCCACATTTTGTTCTCATACATGGATCCCATCTCAGATTTCATGGCCTCAAGCCATTTTGCGGAATCTGGGCTCATCATCGCTTCCTCATAGTTCGTAGGTTCGTCATGGTCAAGTAACATGACCTCCAGAACAGGATTACTGTACCACTCTGGTGCGGACCGTACTCTAGTTGACCTACGAGATTCGGTAGTCACTTGATCTAAAGTTTCATGATCACCATCATTAGCTTCCTCACTAATTGGTGTAGAAATCACTGGAACTGATTTCTGTGATGAACTACTTTCCAATTCGGGAGAAGGTACAATTACCTCATCAAGTTCTACTTTCCTCCCACTCACATCTTTCGAGAGAAACTCCTTCTCTAGAAAGGATCCATTCTTAGCAACGAATATCTTGCCTTCGGATCTGTGATAGAAGGTGTACCCAATAGTTTCCTTTAGGTATCCTATGAAGACACATTTCTCTGATTAGGGTTCGAGCTTATCAGGTTGAATCTTTTTCACATAAGCATCGCAACCCCAAACTTTAAGAAACGACAGCTTAGGTTTCTGGCTAAACCACAGTTCATATGGTGTCGTCTCAACGGATTTAGATGGTGCTCTATTGAACGTGAATGTAGCCTTCTCGAAAGCATAACCCCAAAACGATAGCGGTAAATCGGTAAAAGACATCATAGATCGCACCATATCTAACAAAGTACGGTTATGACGTTCGGACACACCATTACGCTATGGTGTTCCAGGTGGCGTGAGTTGCGAAACTATTCCACATTGTTTCAAATGAAGACAAAACTCATAACTCAAATATTCACCTCCACGATCAGATCGTAGAAACTTTATTTTCTTGTTACGATGATTTTCCACTTCACTCTGAAATTCTTTGAACTATTCAAATGTTTCAGACTTATGTTTCACTAAGTAGATATACCCATATCTGCTCAAATCATCCGTGAAGGTCAGAAAATAACGATACCCATCGCGAGCATCAACACTCATCAGACCACATACATCTGTGTGTATTATTTCCAATAAGTCAGTGGCTCGCTCTATTGTTCCAGAGAACGGAGTCTTAGTCATCTTGCCCATGAGGCATGGTTCGCAAGTATCAAGTGATTCCAAAAGTCCGTCAGTATGGAGTTTCTTCATGCGCTTTGATACGTCCATTTTGCATCATGTTTTCTTGCTGTTATTTATAATGTTTTTACCTATAATAATGCTTTTTGGAGTAATTCTAATGCCTTTTCTGTCATAATTTGCAAGGAACACACCGAGAGGGAGAATTCTGGCAGTTGGAAATCCGGACCTGGAAAAGTTGCGTCAGGCCACCTATTCTGCACAACTCCAAATAAGCTGAAACTTCACGGAGATTTTTTATGGATTATTTAAGAAATATTGGAGCCAATAAACACCAGAGGGGGCCACTAGGTGGGCACAACCCACCTGGGTGCGCCAGGCCCCCCAAGCGCGCCCTGGTGGGTTGTGGCCTCCTCGGCCCACCTCTGGTGTCCATCTTTTGGTATATAAGTCATTTTGACCTAGAAAAAAAATAAGAGGAGGACTTTCAGGATGAAGCGCCGCCGCCTCGAGGCGGAACTTGGGCAGGAGAACTTTTGCCCTCTGGAGGAGCGATTCCGCCGGGTGAACTTCCCTCCCAGAGGGGGAAATCATCGCCATCATCATCACCAACAACTCTCCCATCTTGGGGAGGGAAATCTCCATCAACATCTTCAAACAGCACCATCTCCTCTCAAACCCTAGTTCACCTCTTGTATTCAATCTTGTTACCGTAACTATAGATTGGTGCTTGTGGGTGACTAGTAGTGTTGATTACATCTTGTAGTTGATTACTATATGGTTTATTTGGTGGAAGACTATATGTCCAGATCCATTATGCTATTTAATACTCCTCTAATCATGAGCATCTTTATCGTTTGTGAGTAGTTACTTTTGTTCTTGAGGTCACGGGAGAAATCATGTTGCAAGTAATCATGTGAACTTGATATGTGTTCGATATTTTGATAGTATGCATGTATGTTGTTATTCCCTTAGTGGTGTCATGTGAACGTCGACTACATGACACTTCACCATATTTGGGCCTAAGGGAATGTATTGTGAAGTAGCAATTAGATGGTTGGTTGTGAGAGTGACAGAAGCTTAAACCCCAGTTTGTGCGCTATTTCGTAAGGGACCGATTGGATCCAAAAGTTTAATGGTATGGTTAGAATCTATTCTTAATACTTTTCTCGTAGTTGCGGATGCTTGCGGGACGGTTAATCATAAATAGGAGGTCTGTTCAAGTAAGAACAACACCTAAGCACCGATCCACCCACATACCAAATTATCAAAGTAGCGAACACAAATCGAACCAACATGATGAAAGTGACTAGATGAAATTCCCGTGTACCTTCAAGAATGCTTTGCTTATTATAAGAGACCATTTTGGCCTGTCCTTTTCCTCAAAAGGATTGGGCTACCTTGCTGCATACTTGTTAATTTTGTCATTATTTGCCCGTTACAAATTACCTTGCTATCAAACTACTCGCTACTTACAATTTCAGCACTTGTAGACAATACCTTACCAAAAAGTACTTGTCATTTCCTTCTGATCCTCGTTGGGTTTAACACTCTTACTTATCAAAAAGAGCTACAATTGATCCCCTATACTTGTGGGTCATCATGCTTTACACCAATATGACCCGGCAGTGCCACAAATAAGTTGCACTATCATTATTAACTTTGCATCTTTTGGCTTCAATATTATGAATATGTGTATCACTACAATCGAGATTCAACAAAAATAGACCACTCATCAAGAGTGCATGACCATAAAAGATATTACTCATATAAATAGAACATCCATTATTCTCTAATTTAAATGAATAACCATCTCGCATCAAACAAGATCCAAATATAATGTTCATGCTCAATGCTGGCACCAAATAACAATTATTCAGGTCTAAAACTAATCCCTACAGTAGATGTAGAGGTAGCGTGCCGACGGCGATCACATCAACCTTGGAACCATTTCCGACGTGCATCGCCACCTCGTCCTTAGAAAATCTTCGTTTAATCCGTAGCACTTGTTTCAAGTTGCAAATATGAGCAACAAAACCAGTATCAAATACCCAGGCGCTACTACGAGCATTAGTAAGGTACACATCAATAACATGTATATCAAATATACCTTTAACTTTGACATCCTTCGTATCTACCAAATATTTGGGGCAGTTCCGCTTCCAGTGACCAGTCCCTTTGCAGTAGAAGCACTCAGTTTCAGGCTTAGGTCTAGAATTGGGCTTCTTCCCTTAAGCAGGAACTTGCTTGCTATTCGTCTTGAAGTTACCCTTCTTCTCTTTGCCATTTTTCTTGAAACTAGTGGTCTTGTTAATCATCAAGACTTGATGCTCCTTCTTGATTTCTACCTCTGCAACCTTTAGATAAACATCACATGCAATCAAAATGTGTGACATGGTATGGTCATCATCATCTTGTGCCTTTGATCTCCATCTCCAAAGCACCATCATGATCTCCATCGTGACCGGCTTGACACCTTGATCTCCATCGTAGCTGTCGGCGTTCTGGGAACGGGTGTCCCCAGACTTGCGTGCCTGCGGCCTACGGCGTGGCTCAAAAGGGGGCCCAGCACGGCCCATCTTCATCAACACAGACCCAAGACCCTCGCGAGGGGCCAAGCCTCACGGGGCAGACGACACGGAGCTTCCTCAGGCACGGCCTCATCAGGCTGGCTCGCGAGGAGGCAGAGAGATCAAGGCGGGGTACCTCACGAGGTGCCCATGACGCAAGCCATGACGACCAAAGGCGCCAGGTGGGCGCCAGCCGCTCAGTGTCCTCCTTTCCTCTTTGGTGCAAAGGGAGCAAGCGCAGGCGAGAGCATCAAGAAAAGGCACCCGTTTCGGTGCAACGAGACCAAGACCAGTCCAACGGCAGGAAGGAAGTCATTGTGGAGCCCAAGCCAGTGTCACCACCAGAGCCTTTGGCAGGCGAGGACCAACTTTAGTCAGGATAAGTGTACCAGATGTTCCCCTTCAAGATGGCCAATTGTTGGCGCCCTTCCCGCTCAATATTTGGGAAGAGGCCCAGGGCCTTTGACTATAAATAGGACTAGCCACCCACAGGGTAGGGGGGGAATCGAAATCGAAATCAGAAAGAGAAGCGAGAAGAGAGAGAGAGAGAGAGAGAGAGAGAGAAGGGTGACTGAACTCCTCCTAGCAGTTCATCCCCTCAGCCAAGAACAGACCCTCGCGAGGCTGTTCTTCCTTGTATTGCTCATCATCATCAGCCCAAGAGGCAATCCACCACACCACACACTGGAGTAGGGTATTACAGCACAACGGTGGCCCGAACCAGTATAAACCCTATGTCTCTTGTGCTGTTCTTTCTATAGCTTAGATCTTAGCGAGGCGGAGGGGTGCAGGTAGGTAGAAGGCGAAATCTCCGCGCGCACCCCAGTGTTTGAACCTCAAGGGTCTGCCAGAACCCGAAATCCGACATTTGGCGCGCCAGGTCGGGGTGCGCCGGAATTCGTCTTCCACCACCCCGTTCTCCTCCGACCATCGCGTCCATGTCTGACGCTCGTCGGGCCCGCGTCAAGCGCCGGGCCGCTCTCGCTTCCCGCGTCGCCCAGACGGCTCCTATCGGCTGGCGTCCTCGCCGTTCCCCGTCACCTGCCGTCAACGCCGCCACCGGCCAGGCGGGGGATGAGCAGCAAGCGTCGTCTCCGCAACCGTCCGTGCGGCAAGACGGCCGCACTGCTACTCCCTCGCTCACCCCAGCTGGTTCTTCGTCTCGCGCGCTCCGTGCACTCATGGAGGCTTGAGCTGCGCTCATCGCGGCAAACGAGCTCCTGCGCTACCGTCCCGTCAACCACGTCTACGAAGAATGGCTCGACCGCGTCGCCGAGCTCGTCCGCGCCGTAGGGGGCTCTCCTGCGCCGTCCATTCTGCTACACTGCAGCCCGCCCCGCGTGGGCGACGAAGCTCCGGTGGCGCCCCAGCCGCCTCCTCCTCAAGAAGGCGCCATGGCTCCAAGTCGCGTGGCCCCTGGGCGGAACCCGCTTCGTCAGGTGCCAGCGCGGCAAGAGCAGAGCTGCCAAGAAGTCCCTTGCCTGCAAGAAGCTGCCCGGGCGCTCCCTGCTCCAGCACGTCGCGACCATGCTCCTGCTCCCGCACGTCAAGACCCCGCGCTGCTCCCAGCTGCAGCGCGTGGGGACATGCAAGACCAAGCTCTCTGTCACCCAAGGCCTCCCGTGGCCACAGCAGGCTGCCGTGCCTTCACCACCGAGCTACGCAACGTCGCGTGGCCCGACAAGTTCAAGCCAGACCTGCCTCCTCGTTACGACGGCATGGCCGACCCTGCGGAGTTCCTCCAGCTCTATGAGCTGGGCATCGAAGCTGCCAACGGAGACGAGAAGATCATGGCGAACTGGTTTCCCATGGCGCTCAAGGACGGGCCCCGCACCTGGCTCCTGAACCTGGCTCCAGGCATGATCTCCTCCTGGGACGAGATGCGCACCCGCTTCAGCGCCAACTTCCAAGGTACTCGCGACTGGCCACCCACCGTGAGAGACATGCGCTGCATCAAGCAACAACGCGGAGAGACCCTGCAGAAGTACATCCAGCGCTTCAACAACGCATGCCTCAAGATTCCCAAGGTGACCGAGGAGGCCATCATCTCAGCCTTCTTCGACGGCGTGCGTGATGTCAAGATGAAGGAGGAGCTGGGGATGCATGAAGACCTGTGCACTTCCTTGGAGTTGTTCAACTTGGCAACCAAGTGCGCCAGGGATGAGGAAGGGCTTCTCTCCCTCCTCGAGCTGCCTGCCGCAGACCCAGAAGAGAAGAAGCCCAAGGCAAGGATGTGAAGCTCAAGGGGGCTGCCGTGCTCGCGGCAGAACCAGACACCAAGCGGGGCAGAGATCAGCCCGAATCTTCCAAGGGCAGTCGGTACTGTGTGTACCACGACCTCCACACCCACAACACCAACGAATGTCAAGAGCTCCGAGCAGTGCGAGAAGGAAGGATCGGCCGTCGCCCCGACCGCAGTGACCGGGGCTACGGTCGAGGAGGAGGAAGGAACGCAGGATGCTGGGAAGACCGCTCCCCGCGCCAAGGGTGGCACGATCGACCTCGCGAGGATCGCTGGCAAGACCCGCCTCACGAGGGAGACTGGAGGGATCAGCATCGCGAGGATCGCCCGCAAGGCAACGCAGGCCTCCCTCCGCTTCCGCCGCAGCCAAGGAGAAACGAGGACCGCCATCAGGACGAGGGGGTTGGGGGCTTCCAGGAGCCACGCGCGATCGCCTGCATCCTGGGCGGGGCTCAAGCCCTAGCCTCTCAATGGATCTTCAAGCAGTTCGCCCGCGAAGTGAATGAAGTCCTCCCCAAGCTCGAAGCCACGCGCCCTCTCAGGTGGTCGGCGTGCGCCATGATGTTCAGCTCCGCAGATCAGCTCAAGTGTGCGGCCACAGCCGGAGTCCTCCTGATGCTTTGTTCCCCAATCATCAGCAACGTGGTGGTCACCAGGACCCTCATTGATGGCGGGGCAGGGCTCAACGTCCTGTCCATGGAAACATTCAACAATCTCCAAGTGCCCTACAACCAGCTTCAGCCAACCAAGCCTTTCTTCGGAGTCACCGACGGCTCCACGGTCCCGATTGGGCAGGTCCGCCTCCCTGTCACCTTCGGGGCATGCGACAACTACCGCACCGAGCTCATCGACTTTGACGTCGCTCACATTCGCCTGCCGTACAACGCCATCCTTGGGTACCCAGCGCTGGCCAAGTTCATGGCCGTAACTCACCACGGCTACAACGTCCTCAAGATGCCAGGAAGTGGCGGAGTCGTCACGGTGCCCTGTGAAGAGAAGGACGCGGTGTGTTCCCTGGAACGAGCCTTTCAGGCCGCATCGCTGGAAGACCCGGATTGCGGAAGCAGGAGGCTTCCCGAGACCGCCCCCAAGAAGAAGAAGACATCGTCCGGCCCGACCCCTCAGGAGGCAGGCCCCTCAGGGCCCGTGCCTGCCTAGGGGGAACCTCCTTCCATCGCATAGGAAGGCGCGCCCGGCTCCCTCCTCAGGCAGGGCTCGGGGGCTCTCCCCTGGAGGGCCACCGACCTGGCTAAGGTCACGAGGGAGGCGATTGGGCACCACATGGAGGCGTGTTTCGAAGCACGTTTCCCTCAAGAAGGAGTAAGGCAAGGAGAGCCAGACCCTCATGAGTTCGTCAGCAAGGCCATTCAAGAGCTACAGGAGTCAAGAATCATGAAAGGCGGCCGCCACCTACCAGCTGTGGCTCCCCATCCAGGCGAGGATGGTGGGCTGCACGTCTGCATTGACATACTAGGGCTCAATCGAGTCACCTCTCTGGAGCGCCTCTGGCCCTCGCGAGTGGGGCGCTGCGAAGGTCCACCCCACAGCTATGTTCGCATGCCTTACGGCTTGCCGAACGCGGCTGCCACGTACCAGCGCCTCATGAGGGGCATCATGGAGGCTCAAGAGGCCAGGCATTCCACAGGCCTGGCGGAGATGGAGATGGTCCGCGAGGAGCCACCAGCGCCTCCGGAGCCTCCCGAGGCCCCTGGGCCTGGGGGCTCGTGAGGATCGGCTTCCGCAGCCCACCGAGTCTGCTACACCAACACTCCTTCGTCCTCAACATCATCAGGTGACATCTTTCAAGTTTCATTTCCAGCTGGGAGCGCCCCCCAGGGCTGCATTATTCCCAGGCCGCGTGGGTCCGTACCTGCGGCATGTATCCCCTTTTATTTCATCTTGTTAGCTTACTTTGTTGGGGGCGCCCCTCGGGTTGCATCATCCCCAAGTCGCTCGGGCCTGACCCAGTGACGGCCGCCTTCCTAGCATCTATTGGAATGAATCCACTCCTTCGCAGCTAATGTGTTTGACCTAGTTGCCCGCTCAACTGACGCCAACTGACGGAGCTGCTCCCAAACGGCACGACGCTTGTGCATGGGTCCATCCCTGCAACACCGACAAACCTGAATGGCTGAGCTCTGGCCGCGGTAGCCCCGCATGGCGCCACCTCGTCAAGCCTTCAGTGCCTCATCGCCCCTCGGAAGCAACCAACGGCTGACTGTCAATTGTCATGGCAACCCCTCGTTCTTTCTATGATGGGTCTACAGGATCTCCTAAAGGAGCTGTGTCAGGTGAGGCCCTTGCGGTGTCTCCTTCACTCCCATCTGTGCGAACCGCTTGCACGTTAAAGGGGGGGTGCCTGAGCATCGCGACTCAAGGCTCCTACTGGCTCTCTAGCCCTCACCCTCTGTCCTTGTCCACAGCATTGCGACCTGGCATACCAGCGACGGCCGAGACTCGCTCAAGGGCCGGGACCCGAGGACGTAGAGCAAAAAGGGGAGCAAAGGCGAGAAGGGAGGGACACGCGAGGACCTCGCCGAGCAACCTCACGCCTGCCGATGCACGGACCCGGCGACACACCAGAGAGCGGCACCTGATTCTCGAGATAAGTCACCACCCAGAAGCACCAGCTACCGTGGCACCATCCCCGCACCTAATGCAATCCCGTGTTAGCGACGCTGCTCTCCTTTCTCACCGAACAACGGCTGCTTGAGCGCCAAAGGGGACCTCCTGAGCATCGCGACTCAGGGGCTCTTACCAGACCCTGGGTCGCTCACCTCCTGGCCTTGACCACGGCATCGTGACCTGGCATACCAGCGACGGCTGAAGCCGCCTTGGGACTGGGACCTGTCGGCACAGAGCACCAAGCCCTCGTGAGGTTCGAAAGGGAGAACTGAGCTAAGACAGAATGAGCAACTCGCGCAATTCTATGACAAGGGTTATATTAACAAAACAGGATCACAGGCACCTTACAAGCCCCCACGGGACGCGTCTTTGATTCCTCGCAGGGAACAGATCCTAAAAGGACGCTAACTACACGCGCCCCTGCAGAAAACGCCATCATCAACAGTGGGCCGTCAAGCACCGGCGCCAACCCCATCCAGATCAGAGTCGGCGACGGCCTGACGAGCCCGCCCTGCTCTAGGAGCGGCGCCGGCTCGGGGGCTCGTAGCTGTCGTCACTCGTCTCCGGAGTCGCGAAGAGCTCGCCGGAGTCGCTGGAATCTCCGCCGCCTCTGCCGCCTGAGGAGCCGCCAAGGGAGCGGTCGGCGGGCCCAGTCGTCGCCGTAGCAGGGTCCCGACCACCTCTCCCGGGGCAGCACTCCAGCCGGCGCCCTTTAGCATCGAAGACCTTGAAGAACATCACCGAAGCACCGTCGTACTCCAAGTGGATCGCGAGGGCGCCTCTTGTCCTGCAAACCCGTGCGATTTCGCTCCAGCCTCGAGTCATGAAGACCTCACCCGGGGCTATGACCGCGACCTCTGCCTCGGTCGCGAGGGTGTTGCAGCCGGCGTGCTGGAGCCAAAGCTTCAGGAGTTCTCCCTGTGGGATGATGGAGGCGAAGAAGGGAGGAAGGCGAATCCAAGACTGAGGAGGCATGGCGGCGTGGAGCACGAACTCTCGGGAGGAGCCCTCGGTGTGGAACCCAGGGGGGACGACCCACACCTTCGTGACCCGTCGGCGCCGACGGAGGCACCGCCTGTGGCGATCGGCATCGACTCCTTCAGAGCCCTCGATGTGGGCGTACAAGGGAAGCGGGAACCCCGGCGGTGGCCGCTCGCACCAGGGCCTCGACACCACCTGATGGGCCCCCTCGTCCTGGCCGTGGAGGGCGAGCCGTTTCTTCAGCGGGAGCGGGTCTGGTTCCTCTCGGGGAGCCTTTCCCTTCTCTGCCGCCGAGAACTGGCGGATCGGAGCCATCGCAGCAAGACGGAGCAAGGACCGGGAAGAAGGAGAATCAAGAAGGGATGGACTGGAAGGGCGCGCGCCGTTCTGTACTTATGGCCGGCGAAGGCCAACCGCCGACCTCCACGATCGCAGGTAATCATGACCCGCTTTGCATGCAGGGACTTGTCCAATCCGTGCAGTTGCCGAGGCGCCATGGGGAAGTGGAGACGCCCACATCCAATCAACCGCCATGCGGCGCCCAGGGCCGCAGGCTGTTAGGGCCCATGGCGCTTCGCTCTTGCCCTTTTGCCTCCCTGCACGGCCAAGTACAGGCGCGCCTTGGGCCCGGGGGCTACTATCAACGTTCTGGGAACGGGGGTCCCCAGACTTGTCTGCCTGCAGCCTGCGACGTGGCTCAAAAGGGGGCCCAGCACGGCCCATCTTCATCAACACAGACCCAATACCTCTTGAGGGGCCAAGCCTCGCGGGGCGGACGACACGGAGCTTCCTCAGGCATGGCCTCATCAGGCTGGCTCGCGAGGAGGCGGAGAGATCAAGGCAGGGTACCTCACGAGGTGCCCGTGACGCAAGCCATGACGACCAAAGGCGCCAGGCGGGCGCCAGCCATGCAGTGTCCTCCTTTCCTATTTGGTGCAAAGGGAGCAAACGCAGGCGAGAGCATCAAGCAAAGGCACCCGTTTCGGTGCAACGAGACCAAGACCAGTCCAACGGCAGGAAGGAAGTCATTATGGAGCCCAAGCCAGCGTCACCACCAGAGCCTTTGGCAGGCGAGGACCAACTTTAGTCAGGATAAGTGTACCAGATGTTCCCCTTCAAAATGGCCAATTGTTGGTGCCCTTCCCGTTCAGTATTTGGGAAGAGGCCCAGGGCCTTTGCCTACAAATAGGACTATCCACCCACAGGGTAGGGGGGAATCGAAATCGAAATCAGAAAGAGAATCGAGAAGAGAGAGAGAGAGAAGGGTGACTGAACTCCTCCTAGCAGTTCATCCCCTCAGCCAAGAACAGACCCTCGCGAGGCTGTTCTTCCTTGTATTGCTCATCATCATCAGCCCAAGAGGCAATCCACCACACCACACACTGGAGTAGGGTATTACACCACAACGGTGGCCCGAACCAGTATAAACCCTGTGTCTCTTGTGCTGTTCTTTCCATAGCTTAGATCTTAGCAAGGCGGAGGGGTGCAGGTAGGTAGAAGGTGAAATCTCCGCGCGCACCCCAGTGTTCGAACCTCAAGGGTCTGCCGGAACCCGAAATCCGACAGTAGCATCGTTGTCGTCTCGCCAACTATTGCTTCTACAACTATCGCTACCGCTTAGTGATAAAGTAAAGCAATTACATGGCGATTGCATTTCGTACAATAAAGCGACAACCACAAGGCTCCTGCTAGTTGCCGATAACTTTTAAAAAACATGATCATCTCATACAACAATTTATATCTCATCACGTCATGACCATATCACATCACAACATGCCCTGAAAAAACAAGTTAGATGTCCTCTAATTTGTTGTTGCAAGTTTCATGTGGCTGCTACGGGCATCTAGCAAGAACCGTTCTTACCTACGCAGCAAAACCACAATGATTTTTCGTCAAGTGTGTTGTTTTAACCATCAACAAGGACTAGCCATAGTCAAACTCGATTCAACTAATGTTGGAGAAATAGACACCCGCCAAGCACCTGTGTGCAAAGCACGTCGGTAGAACCGGTCTCATGAACATGGTCATGTAATGTTGGTCCGGACCGCTTCATCCAACAATACTGCAAAATCAAAGTAAGACATTGGTGGTAAGCAGTATGACTATTATCGCCCACAACTCTTTGTATTCTACTCGTGCATATCATCTATGCATAGACTTGGCTTGGATGCCACTGTTGGGGAACGTAGCATGCAATTTCAAAAAAAATCCTACGATCACGCAAGATCTATCTAGGAGATGCATAACAACGATAGGTGGGGAGTGTGTCCACGTACCCTCATAGACCGAAAGTAGAAGCATTAGGTTAACACGGTTGATGTAGTCGAACGTCTTCACGATCCAAACGATCCAAGTACCGAACATACGGCACCTCCGTGTTCAGCACACGTTTAGCTCGATGATGTCCCTCGAACTCTTGATCTAGTAGAGGGTCGAGGGAAAGTTCTGTCAGCACGACGATGTGGTGACGGTGATGGTGATGTTATCCGCGCAGGGCTTCTCCTAAGCACTACGACGCTATAACCAGAGGAGTAAACTATGGAGGGGGGCACCGCACATGGCTAAGAGAACAATTGGCGTTCCTTTGGGGTGCCCCCCGCCCCATATATAAAGGAGAGGGGGAGGAGGTGGCCGGCCAGGAGGAGGCATGCCAAATGGTGGGAGTCCTACTAGGACTCCACTCCTAGTAGGATTCGGCCCCCCTTCCTTCCAACGGAGAGGGGGAAAGGGAAAGAGGGGAGAGGGAGAAGGAAAGGGGGGCGCCCCCTCCCCTTGTCCAATTCGGATTGGGCAGGGGGAGGCGCGTGCCACCTCTTGTGGCCTGCCTCCCTCTCTCCACTATGGCCCATGAGGCCCATTAACTTTCCCGGGGGGTTCCGGTAACCTCCCAGTACTCCGAAAAATCCCCGAACCTCTTCGGAACCATTCCGGTGTCCGTATATAACCTGCCAATATATCAATCTTTACTTCTCGACCATTTCGACACTCCTTGTCATGTCCGTGATCTCATCCAGGACTCTGAACAAACTTCGGTCACCAAAACACACAACTCATAATACAAATCGTCATCGAACGTTAAGAGTGCGGACCCTACGGGTTCGACAACTATGTAAACATGACCGAGACACATCTCTAGTCAATAACCAATAGCAGAATCTGGAAGCAAACATTGGTTTCTACATATTCTATGAAGATCTTCATTGGTCAAACCGCATAAAAACATACGTCATTCCCTTTGTCATCGGTATGTTACTTGCCCGAGATTCGATCGTCGGTATCATTATACCTAGTTCAATCTTGTTACTGGAAAGTCTCTTTACTCATTCTATAATACATCATGCCGGAACTAACTCATTATTCACATTACATGCCAGGCTTATAGTGATGTGCATTACCGAGAGGGCCCGGAGATACCTCTCCGATACTCGGAGTGACTGATACGTCTCCAACGTATCTATAATTTTTTATTGTTCCATGCTATTATATTATCTGTTTTGGATGTTTAATGGGCTTTAATTTACCTTTTTATATTATTTTTGGGACTAACCTACTAACCAAAGGCCTAGTACAAATTGCTGTTTTTTTGCCTATTTCAGTGTTTCACAGAAAAGAAATATCAAACGGAATCCAAACGGAATGAAACCTTCAGGAGAGTTATTTTTGGAACAAACGTGATCCAGGAGACTTGGAGTGGACGTCAACAAAGAAGTGAGGAGGCCACGAGGCAGGAAGGCACAGCCCCCACCCTCGTGGGCCCCTCGCAGCTCCACCGACATACTTCTTCCTCCTATATATACCCATATACCCCGAAAACATCCAGGAGCACCACGAAACCCTATTTCCACGGCCGCAACCTTCTGGACTCGTGAGATCCCATCTTGGGGCCTTTTCCGGCGCTCTGTCAGAGGGGGAATCGATCATGGAGGGCTTCTACATCAACACCATAGCCTCTCCGATGATATGTGAGTAGTTTACCACAGACCTTCGAGTCCATAGTTATTAGCTAGATGGCTTCTTTTCTCTCTTTGGATCTCAATACAAAGTTCTCCTCGATTCTGTTGGAGAGATATTCGATGTAATTCTTTTTGCGGTGTGTTTGTCGAGATCCGACGAACTGTGGGTTTATGATCAAGATTATCTATGAACAACATTTGATTCTTCTCTGAAATCTTTTATGCATGATTTAGATGTCTTTGCAAGTCTCTTCGAATTATCATTTTGGTTAGGCCTTCTAGATTGAACGTTCTTGCAATGGGAGAAGTGCTTAGATTTTGGTTCAATCTTGCGGTGTCCTTTCCCAGTGACAGCAGGGGCAGCAAGGCACGTATTGTATTGTTGCCATCGAGGATAAAAAGATGGGGTTCATATCATATTGCTTGAGTTTATCCCTCTACATGATGTCATCTTGCCTAATGCGTTACTCTGTTCTTATGAACTTAATACTCTAGATGCATGATGGATAACGGTTGATGTGTGGAGTAACAGTAGTAGATGCAGAATCGTTTCGGTCTACTTGTCGCGGATGTGATGCCTATATACATGATCATTCCTAGATATTCTCATAAATATTCGCTTTCCTATCAATTGCTCGACAGTAATTTGTTCACCCACCATAGAATTTTCTATCTTCAGAGAAGCCACTAGTGAAACCTATGGCCCCCGGGTCTATCATTCATTGTGTTATTTCCATATCAATTTGCTATTTCTATTACCATTTATTTTGCAATCTTTATTTTCCAATCTATATCATAAAAATACCAAAAATATTTATCTTATTATCTCTATCAGATCTCACCTTCGTAAGTGACCGTGAAGGAATTGACAACCCATTTATCGTGTTGGTTGCGAGGTTCTTGTTTGTTTGTGCAGGTACTAGGTGACTTGTGTGTTACCTCCTACTGGATTGATACCTTGGTTCTCAAAAACTGAGGGAAATACTTATGCTACTGTGCTGCATCACCCTTTCCTCTTCATGGGAAACCAACGCATGCTCAAGAGGTAGCAAGAAAGATTTCTGGCGTCGTTGTCGGGGAGGTTGCATCAAGTCCAGACATACCAAGTACCCATCACAAACTCTTATCCCTCGCATTACATTATTTTCCATTTGCCTCTCGTTTTCCTCTCCCCCACTTCACCCTTGCCGTTTTATTCACCCTCTTTTCCGCTCGACTCTTTTTCGTTCGCCTCTTTTTGCTTGCCTCTTGCATGCTTGTGTGTTGAATTGTTTGTCACAATGGCTCAAGATAATACTAAATTGTGTGACTTTTCCAATACCAACAATAATGAATCTTGTGAAATTAATACTACTTTGCTGAATCTTGTCATGAAAGATCCGTGTTCTGGCCTTCCTAGTGAAGATGTCGTTACCCATCTAAACAGCTTTATTGATTTGTGTGATATGCAAAAGAAGAAAGATGTGGATAATGATATTGTTAAATTGAACCTATTCCCGTTTTCTCTTAGATATCATGCTAAAACTTGGTTTTCCTCTTTGCCTAAAAATAGTATTGATTCATGGAATAAGTGAAAAGATGCTTTTATCTCTAAGTATTTTCCTCCCGCTAAGATCATCTCTCTTAGAAATGATATTATGAATTTTAAGAAACCTGATAATGAGCATGTTGCACAAGCTTGGGAGAGGATGCAATTAATGATACGTAATTGCCCTACACATGGTTTGAATTTGTGGATGATCATACAAAATTTTTATGTTGGATTGGATTTTGCTTCTAGAAATCTTCTAGATTCAGCCACGGGAGGCACTTTTATGGAAATCACTTTAGGAGAAGCTACTAAACTCCTAGATAATATTATGGTTAATTATTCTCAATGGCACACCGAAAGATCTGCTAGTAAAAAGGTTCATGCTATAGAAGAAATTAATGTTTTGAGTGGAAAGATGGATGAACTTATGAAATTGTTTGCTAATAAGAGTGTTTCTTCTGATCCTAATGATATGCCTTTGTCTACTTTGATTGAGAATAATAATGAATCTATGGATGTGAATTTTGTTGGTAGGAACAATTTTGGTAACAACGCGTATAGAGGAAACTTTTCTAGGCCGTTCCCTAGTAATTCCTCAAATAACTATGGTAATTCCTACAACAACTCTTATGGAAATTTTAATAAGATGCCCTCTGATTTTGAGACTATTGTTAAAGAATTTATGATTTTGCAAAAGAATTTTAATGATTTGCTTGAAGAAAAATTGCCTAAGATTGATGATTTAGCTAGGAACGTGGATAGAATTTCTCTTGATGTTGATTATTTGAAACTTAGATCTATTCCACCTAAGCATGATATCAACGAGTCTCTCAAATCCATGAGAATTTCCATTGATGAGTGCAAAGAGAGAACCGCTAGGATGCGTGCTAAAAAAGATTGCTTTATAAAAGCGTGTTCTTCTAGTTTCCATGCTAGTAAGGATGAAGATCTAAAAGTGATTGATGTGTCTCCTATTAAATCTTTGTTTTTCAATATGAATCTTGATAATTATGGGACTGGAGATGAGTCAACTTTAGTTAAAAGGCGTCCCAATGATTCAGAGTTTTTAGATCTTGATGCAAAAATTGGTAAAAGTGGGATTGAAGAGGTCAAAACTTTACATATCAATGAACCCACTATTTTCGATTTCAAGGAATTTAATTATGATAATTTCTCTTTGATAGATTGTATTTCCTTGTTTCAATCCGTGTTAAATTCCCCTCATGCTTATGATCAAAATAAATCTTTTACCAAACATATTGTTGATGCTTTAATGCAATCTTCTGAAGAAAAGCTTGAATTAGAAGTTTCTGTTCCTAGAAAACTCTATGATGAGGGGGAACCTACTATTAATATTAGATCATGAATGCTTTGCTTTATGTGATTTGGGTACTAGTGTTTCCACGATTCCAAAAACTGTGTATGATGTGTTAGGTTTCCGTGAATTTGATGATTGTTCTTTAAATTTGCATCTTGCGGATTCCACTATTAAAAAACCTATAGGAAGGATTAATGATGTTCTTATTGTTGCAAATTGGAATTATGTGCCCATAGATTTCATTGTTCTCGATATAGATTGCAATCCTACATGTCCTATTATTGTTGGTAGACCTTTCCTTAGAACGATTGGTGCAATTATTGATATGAAAGAAGGAAATATTAGATTCCAATTTCCGTTAAGGAAAGTCATGGAACACTTTCCTAGAGAGAAAATTAAATTACCTTATGAATCTATTATGAGAGCCACTTACGGATTGCATACCGAACATGACAATACCTAGATCTATTCTTGTTTTTATGCCTAGCTAGGGGCGTTAAATGATAGCACTTGTTGGGAGCCAACCCAATTTTATTTTTGTTTCTTGCTTTTTGGTTCTGTTTAGTAATAAATAATTCATCTAGATTATGTTTAGATGTGGTTTTATGATTTTAATTAGTGTTTCTGCCAAGTAGAACCTTCGGGAAGACTTGGGGGAAGTCTTTGCGATCTTGCTGTAAAAACAGAAACTTTAGCGCTCACAAGATTTGCTGCCATTTTTTTATGGAGAGTGCGATTAGGTTCATTCTTTTTGAAGATGACTAATAGGAAAATTACTAACGTCCAAAAATTTATTTAAGAATTTTTGGGATTACATAAGTATTTGAAACGTACAGATTACAACAGATTGTTCTGTTTTTGACAGATTCTGTTTTTCGTGTGTTGTTTGATTATTTTGATGAATCTATGGCTAGTATCGGGGGGTATGAACCATAGAGAAGTTGGAATACAGTAGGTTTAACACCAATAAAATAAATAATGAGTTCATTACAGTACCTTGAAGTGGTGGTTTGTTTTCTTATACTAACGGAGCTCATGAGATTTTCTGTTGAGTTTTGTGTTGTGAGGTTTTCAAGTTTTGGGTAAAGATTTGATGGATTTTGGAATAAAGAGTGGCATGTGCCTAAGATTGGGGATGACCAAGGCACCCCAAGGTAAAATTCAAGGACAATCAAAAGCCTAAGCTTGGGGATGCCCCGGAAGGCATCCCCTCTTTTGTCTTCGTCTATCCGTAACTTCACTTGAGGCTATATTTTTATTCACCACATGATATGTGTTTTGCTTGGAGCGTAATAGTATGATTTGAGTTTTTATTTTTTATTTTACCACAATCATCCTTGTCGTACACACCTTTTGGGAGAGACACACATGAATCAGAATTTATTAGAATACTCTAGGTGATTCACTTATATCTTTTGAGCTAGATAATTTTGCTCTAGTGCTTCACTTATATCTTTTTAGAGCACGGTGGTGGTTTTATTTTATAAAAATTATTGATCTCTCATGCATCATTATATTATTTTGAGAGACTTACAGAACAGCATGGTAGTTTTCTTTGGCTATAAAATTAGTCCTAATATGATAGGCATCCAAGATGGGTATAAAAAAACTATCATAAAAAGTGCATTGAATACTATGAGAAGTTTGATACTTGATGATTGTTTTGAGATATAAAGATGGTGATATTAGAGTCATGCTAGTTTAGTAGTTTTGAATTTGAGAAATACTTGTGTTAAAGTTTGTGATTCCCATAGCATGCACGTCCGGTGAACCGTGATGTGATGAAGTCGTAGCATGATTTATTTATTGATTTTCTTCCTTATGAGTGGCGGTCGGGGACGAGCGATGTTCTTTTCCTACCAATCTATCCCCCTAGGAGCATGCGCGTAGTACTTTGTTTCGATAACTAATAGATTTTTGCAATAAGTATGTGAGTTCTTATGACTAATGTTGAGTCCATGGATTATACGCACTCTCACCCTTCCACCATTGCTAGCCTCTCTAGTACCGCGCAACTTTCATCGGTACCATACACCCACCTTATACCTTCCTCAAAACAGCCACCATACCTACCTATTATGGCATTTCCATAGCCATTCCGAGGTGTATTGCCATGCAACTTACCACCGTTCCGTTTGTTATGACACGCTTCATCATTGTCATATTGCTTTGCATGATCATGTTGTTGACATCCTATTTGTGGCAAAGCCACCTTTATAATTATTTCATACATGTCACTCTTGATTCATTGCACATCCCAGTACACCGCCGGAGGCATTCACATAGAGTCATATTTGTTCTAGTATCGAGTTGTAATTTTTGAGTTGTAAGTAAATTAAAGTGTGATGATCATCATTATTAGAGCATTGTCCAAAGTGAGGAAAGGATGATGGAGACTATGATTCCCCCACAAGTCGGGATGAGACTCCGGATGAAAAAAAAGAAGAAGAAAAAGAGAAAGGCCATAAAAAGAGAAGGCCCAAAAAATGAGAGAGAAAGAGAGAAGGGACAATGCTACTATCCTTTTACCACACTTGTGCTTCAAAGTAGCACCATGATCTTCATGATTGAGAGTCTCCTATGTTCTCACTTTCATATACTAGTGGGAAATTTACATTATAGAACTTGGCTTGCATATTCCAATGATGGGCTTCCTCAAAATGCCTAGGTCTTCGTGAGCAAGCAAGTTGGATGCACACCCACTTAGTTTCTTTTTTGAGCTTTCATACACTTATAGATCTAGTGCATCCATTGCATGGCAATCCCTACTCACTCACATTGATATCTATTAATGGGCATCTCCATAGCCCGTTGATACGCCTAGTTGATGTGAGACTATCTTCTCCTTTTTTCTTTTCCACAACCACCATTCTATCCCACCTATAGTGATATGTCCATGGCTCACGCTCATGTATTGCGTGAAGATTGAAAAAGTTTGAGAACATCAAAAGTATGAAACAATTTCTTGGCTTGTCATCGGGGTTCTGCATTATTTTGAGAAGACATGATTGCTTTGTTCGTATGCTTGAAGTATTATTATTTTTATGTTAATATTAAACTTTTGTATTGAATCTTTCGGATCTGAAAATTCATGCCACAATAAAGAAAATTACATTGAGAATTATGCTAGGTAGCATTCCACATCAAAAATTCTGTTTTTATCATTTACCTACTCGAGGACGAGCAGGAATTAAGATTGGGGATGCTTGATACGTCTCCAACGTATCTATAATTCCATGCTACTATATTATCTATTTTGGATGTTTATTAGGATTTAATTTACCTTTTTGTATTATTTTTGGGACTAACCTACTAACCAAAGGCCTAGTGCAAATTGCTGTTTTTTTGCCTATTTCAGTGTTTCGCAGAAAAGGAATATCAAACGGAATGAAACCTTCAGGAGAGTTATTTTTGGAACAAACGTGATCCAGGAGACTTGGAGTGGACGTCAAGAAAGAAGCGAGGAGGCCACGAGGCAGGGAGGCGCGCCCAGGGGGTAGGCGCACCCCCACCCTTGGGGGCCCTCGCAGCTCCACCGACGTACTTCTTCCTCCTATATATATACCCATATACCCCGAAAACATCTAGGAGCACCACGAAACCCAATTTCCACGGCCGCAACCTTTTGTACCCGTGAGATCCCATCTTGGGGCCTTTTCCGGCGCTCTGCCGAAGGGGGAATCGATCACGCAGGGCTTCTACATCAACACCATAGCCTCTCCGATGATGTGTGAGTAGTATACCACAGACCTTCGGGTCCATAGTTATTAGCTAGATGGCTTCTTCTCTCTCTTTCTCTAGATCTCAATATAAAGTTCTCGATTCTCTTGGAGATCTATTTAATGTAATTCTTTTTGCGGTGTGTTTGTCGAGATCCGATGAATTGTGGGTTTATAATCAAGATTATCTATGAACAATATTTGATTCTTCTCTGAAATCTTTTATGCATGATTTAAATGCCTTTACAAGTCTCTTCGAATAATCAGTTTGGTTTGGCCTACTAGATTGATCATTCTTGCAATGGGAGAAGTGCTTAGCTTTGGGTTCAATCTTTCACTACTAGGAAAAGGCTACTTAGTGGCGCACCTGTTTTTGATATTAATGGCGCACTACAGGTGCGCCGCTATTATCAGGCCATTAGTAACAAAATAGTAACGGCGCACCTCTGGTGAATTTTTTTTCATTTTTTTTAAAATCGATTTTTTTTCAATTTTTTCTTAATCTCGGGTCACTATATGGCTTAATCTCAGGTCAAATCACACTCCGTGGTCAAACTTCCCGGAAGGTCACCCATCCTCACACTACTCCAACCCGAACACTCTTAAGTTCGCAGTTCTATCCAACCCCATCAGTAGCTCACTTCACAAGCACTTGTTGATATATCTATCATAGCAATCTTATTAAACCTTGTTGATGTCTACGACTTTGTTCATGTTCATGAGTGTGATGAAATTTTAAACAAATATTTCAAACTTCTCGGTCATATTACGTATCATATTTTGAAAAAAAATCCAAAAAAATTGAAACCAATTTTTTTCTGTTACTAGTGGCGCACCTAGCAAATGGTGCGCCACTAGTAAGTTTGATTTTTTTCATTTTCCCCCCTATAGATCTTAAAAGGCCTGTATCTTTCGTTCTGTTAGGTTTTTGGGGATTTTGAAGATGTTGAACGGGGTAGATGATTTTTCATATAAAAAACTTTTTAATCCGAGTTCGTATGCAAAAGTTATGCCCATTTTACTAAATTCCAAAGAGATTTTGCAAATAAAGTCGAAATTCATATTTGTAAATTTTCCCAACAACTAGACCACATATCACATGGGAAACTTATTTCTTTTATTTCTTTGACATTTCCATCATTTTCTTTTATTTTTTTAAAAAACTGAAAAGGTGATCCACCTGGGGTGTATTTAGCACCAGGGTTACTAATGGCACACCTGGTGTGTGGTGCGCCATCAGTTGTTTTGAAAAAAATTACAAAAAATTTTTGTAAGTAGTGGCGCACCATGGGATAATGCGCCATTACTAGTTAAAACTAGTAATGGCGCACTGTCCACTGGTGCGCCACTACTAACAATTTTTTTAATTATTTTTTAAAAAACTACTAATGGCGCACGGTGGGTGTGGTGCGCCATTACTATGTCAACTAGTAATGGCACACAATCCCCTGGTGCGCCACTGCTAACAATTTTTTTTAAAAGTACAAATGGCACACCACACACCAGGTGCGCCACTGCTATATAGCAGTGGCGCACCACATACATGGTGCGCCATTAATGTCCATATTAGCTATAGCCCTTTTCCTAGTAGTGTTGCGATGTCCTTTCCCAGTGACAGTCGGGGCAGCAAGGCATGTATTGTATTGTTGCCATCGAGGATAAAAAGATGGGGTTTATATCATATTGCTTGAGTTTATCCCTCTACACCATGTCATCTTGCCTAATGCGTTACTCTGTTCTTATGAACTTAATACTCTAGATGCATGCTGGATAGCGGTCGATGTGTGGAGTAATAGTAGTAGATGCAGAATCGTTTCGGTCTACTTGTCGCGGACGTGATTCCTATATACATGATCATGCCTAGATATTCTCATAAGTATTCGCTTTTCTATCAATTGCTCGACAGTAATTTGTTCACCCGCCATAGAGTTTGCTATCTTGAGAGAAGCGACTAGTGAAACCTATGGCCCCCGGGTCTATCTTTCATCATATTCTTTCCATATCAAATTGCTATTTCTATTACCGTTTATTTTCCAATCTTTATTTTCCAATCTATATCATAAAAATACCAAAAATATTTATCTTATTATCTCTATTAGATCTCACTTTCGTAAGTGACCGTGAAGGGATTGACAACCCCTTTATCGCGTTGGTTGCGAGGTTCTTGTTTGTTTGTGCAGGTACTAGGTGACTTGTGTGTTACCTCCTACTGGATTGATACCTTGGTTCTCAAAAACTGAGGGAAATACTTACGCTACTGTGTTGCATCACCCTTTCCTCTTCAAGGGAAAACCAACGCATGCTCAAGAAGTAGAAGTGATAAATCCTAATCTTGATCTATGCCAACCCAATAAACACCTTCGGAGACACCTGTAGAGCATATTTATAATCACCCAGTTACGTTGTGATGTTTGATAGCACACAAAGTGTTCCTCCAGTATTCGGGAGTTGCATAATCTCATAGTTAGAGGAATATGTATAAGTCATGAAGAAAGCAATAGCAATAAAACATTTATAATGAGCTAACGGATGGGTCTTGTCCATCACATCATTCTCTAATGATGTGATCCCGTTCATCAAATGACAACACATGTCTATGGTTAGGAAACTTAACCATCTATGAATAATGAGCTAGTCAAGTAGAGGCATACTAGGGACACTCTGTTTTGTCTATGTATTCACACATGTACTAAGTTTCCGGTTAATACACTTCTATCATGAATAATAAACATTTATAATGATATAAGGAAATATAAATAACAACTTTATTATTGCTTCTAGGGCATATTTCCTTCAACATAGACACACAGTCTCTACCCAGCCAAGTTTCTCTCTCTAACATACAGATGAACACCCTCTCTCTCACACACACACCTCTCTCCTCTCTGTGTCTCTTTTCTCTCTATCGCTCTTTCTCTCTCTCTCTCTCTCTCTCTCTCTCTCTCTCCCTCGGATACAGACACACAAACACAAACACGTTTCCTAGCTAGCCAGCTCTCTCACACTACAAGAAATATGTCAACTAGTGACCTTCTGTCAGTGACCCTGGAAGAATTGGTCATAGATCTATGACCATTTCAGACCAATTGGTCAAAACCTGTTCGGGGGGCTCCAAACCCAAAACTATAACGACCATTTTGGTCAGAAAGGTCGTAATTTCCTTACACGAGATGGTCATAAAGCAGATAACACTGGTCTGCTGCCTTATTTCTAGCTGATCATGACCAATATAGATGGTCATAACCTTGTAAATTGTGGTGGGTTGCTATGACTAGGCGCTACCTCATCAGTTTTGCCTATGTGTCATGTCCATGTGGCAGTTTTTTCCCTAGGTTGTGAAGCAACCTATATTTCTGTCATTCCCAAAATTCCCAAAAAATCTCATAAATTCTTTGGTTCATATCTTCATCAAATATGTAAAAATCCTTACTTGCCTAGTTTAAAACTAATTCAACAATATTCATTTTCCTATTCTGTTCACAACAACACCTTATGAAGGAAGTGCTATTTATATATTCTTGATTGCCCTCGGAATTTTTGGGCACTCTTTCCTATCCAAATCATTACCGCATGACAAAATTCATCTCCATTTTCCTAGCAAATCTTCCTCGGCAAATTTCCAAAGTTTTTGTCCACCTAGAAGCACTGTGAAGGAAGTACCTTTTTTATATCTCGAAATGACATGAAATTTATACGGTTCCTTCATATGCCCAAATTATCACCCTCCTCCAAATTGCAGCTCAGTCAAATCAACTATGTGAGCCCAGGTTTAATTTATATTTTATGGCCAAATTGGCACGTTGCAAAGCAAGTGTTATATAGACCCCTCCTATTACCCTCAAACTTTTCGGGCACTCTTCCATACCCAAATCATTGCCACATGATAATATTCAGCTCAATTTTGCTAGTAAATCTTTCTCAGGAAATTTACAAAGTTTCTACCTCGAGAGAAGCTTTGTGAAGTAAGTACTAGCTAGGCTTACCCAAATGATCTGAAAATTTACCAGCGCATGACCATACCTATGTAACTTACCTACACCAATTTTTAGCTCATTTCATTCATCCAATCTCTCTCACAAGTTTTCCCAAGTTTTTATCCATAGAAGAGCATTGTGAAGGAAGTACTACTTTGGCATGTCCAAATGGTATCAATTTTCTACAATGCTTTCCTATGCCCAAATAACCATCCTCCACCAAATTTCAGCTCAATCCATTCATTATTTTGAGCCCAGCTTCAACATTCATATTTTTGTCCAATGTGGTACTTTGCAAAGCAAGTACCACCTAGGCTCCTCCTTTTGAGCTAAAAATTTGTGAAGACGGTCTTCTTAGAAACTAATCATCCTCAGCCAAAAACACACGCCCATTAGCCATGTACATTTCTTGTACCACTAATCAAACACTTGGCTACTAATTCATGTTTGAGCATCGATCGGTCTCCTCGTGAGAATCTTATGTTGTAATTTTCTTCCTAGCACCTACCTGGGGAGTGCCCAACCCACTAGACATGCCTAGGCCGCCAAGAACATATGGCAACGCCACGGTCACGCGGTGACCACGCGGCGAGCATGCGAGTTTACGCGCTCTAGAGTTGGAGCCCTCGGCCACCGTCCAAACCTCGACGTATCGCCACCAAACCATGTATTTATGATTAAATAGGTACTTATGTTACTAGAAATGATTTTTGGAAAAAATAAATAGCAAACTATGAGGCAGCTGCAGTTCAAATTTGACCCGCTTCCAACTGAATCGGCGAAAATTTGTCTTTTTCACGAGAGGTGGATCAAAACTTTTTACACCCAACCATTTTGGTTAATTGTGCATTAAATATGGACTAGTATTTTAGAAAAATGATTTGGTACAATTATGCAACAATTATTTGGGAGGTCCTTCACAAAAAAACCTCCTTTTGGGCACTCGAAAAATGGAAAATGGTTTTTTTGTCCAAAGAAAATGAAAACTTCCTTAGGCAACATTGTTTGCCATTCCAATATGCACCCTTGTGCACAATATGAGATCATTTGAACAAAGTATGCCATGAATGTGGCCATAAGATTGATCATTTCACTAGAAAGCCATTGATCTCCACACGTGATAACTCGTTTCCGAGAACACTTTTTCAAAATAATTGCCGTATTACAAGTTTATTATTTTTCCTGGGAACTTGGCCACATATAATGACACAATGCGAAGGTTTCCCAATTTTTTGTTTTTTTTGAATTTTTTATGCCCTTTTCAAAATGCGGTCAAAACGGCGGGAATGATCGTTCCTAGCTAGTGTTTGAATCTTGGAATTTTTTTGGTGTTTCTCTGATTAAATAGATACTTATGTACCTAGAAATGATTTTTGGAAAAAATAAAGAGCAAACTACAAGGTAGCTACAGTTCAAATTTGACCCGCTTCCAACTAAACCGGCGGAAATTTGTCTTTTTCATGAGAGGTGGATCAAAACTTTTTACACCCAACCATTTGGTTAATTGTGCATTAAATATGGCCTAGTATTTTAGAAAAATGATTTGTTCCAATTATGCAACAATTATTTGGGAGGTCCTTCACAAAAAAACTCCTTTTGGGCACTCGAAAAATGGAAAATGGTTTTTTCGTCCAAAGAAAATGAAAACTTCCTTAGGCAACATTGTTTGCCATTACAATATGCACCCTTGTGCAAAATATGAGATCATTTGAACAAACTATGCCATGAATGTGGCCATAAGATTAATCATTTGGCTTGAAAGCCATTGATCTCCACACATGACAGCTCGTTTCTGAGAACACTTTTTTAAAATAATTGCCGTATTACAAGTTTATTATTTTTCCCGGGAACTCGGCCACATATAATGACACAATGCGAAGGTTTCCCAATTTTTTGTTTTTTTTTTTATTTTTTATGCCCGTTTCAAAATGCAGTCAAAACGGCGGGAATGATCATTCCTAGCTAGTGGTTGAATCTTGGAATTTTTTTGGTGTTTCTCTGATTAAATAGATACTTATGTACCTAGAAATGATTTTTGGAAAAAATAAAGAGCAAACTACAAGGTAGCTACAGTTCAAATTTGACCCGCTTCAAGCTGAGTAGGCGGAAATTTGTCTTTTTCACGAGAGGTGGATCAAAACTTTTTACACCCAACCATTTGGTTAATTGTGCATTAAATATGGCCTAGTATTTTAGAAAAATGATTTGGTCCAATTATGCAACAATTATTTGGGAGGTCCTTCACAAAAAAACCTCCTTTTAGGCACTCGAAAAATGGAAAATGGTTTTTTCGTCCAAAGGAAATGAAAACTTCCTTAGGCAACATTTTTTGCCATTCCAATATGCACCCTTGTGCACAATATGAGATCATTTGAACAAACTATGCCATGAATGTAGCCATAAGATTGATCATTTCACTTGAAAGCCATTGATCTCCACACGTGATAGCTCGTTTCTGAGAACACTTTTTTAAAATAATTGCCGTATTAAAAGTTTATTATTTTTCCTGGGAACTTGGCCACATATAATGACACAATGCGAAGGTTTCCCAATTTTTTGTTATTTTCCCAATTTTTTTAAAATACTGAACTTTTTTTTATGAAAACTTGTTCATGTTTTGGTGACACAATGAGAAGGTTTTCCATTTTCTTTTTGAATTTCTCAAGTCATAAAATAGTTAACATGATTTTAATGCATTATTTTTAGGCAACTATGACCTATTTAGATGGTCACAACATCATACTACATTCTGATTGTTCCATGGACCTCTCACGCAGATCGTGCATCATACGCCGTCGGATGCTCGCGGATCCAACGGCCGTCCTCAACCCTTCCAGACTAACTTCGAAACCCTAGGTCATTTTCCATCAATCCCCCGCCTCCTTTCTTTCCTCGCTCCCTTCTCCTCCTCTCCCCTTCCAAGTCTTCTCTGTCGCGACGCCGCACCTCCCACGATTCGATCCAATCCTCTCCCCCGATCCCACCTGCCGGCGGCGACCTCCTCTCAACCAGCCCCGCCGGCGGCCTCACGATCCAACCCAGCTCAAGCCCAACTCCTACCCCACGACCATGGCCATGGCAGGGGGAGCCTGAATCCCTAGCCCATGGTGGCTAGGGTTTCAGTCGCCTCCAACTCGATCCCGCGCTGCTCCGGTGAATCCCAAGCCCTCAAGCGCCGATCCATCTCCGGGATGGCCTTGATCTGCTCGAGGACGACCGGTTCTTCGTCAACCTGCAAGGATGCGCGCCGGCAGCAGCGATCTCCTCTCCGGCGAGCCCTCCCATGGCGACCAGGATGGTCTCCCCCTCCCAAATCCATCACGGTCTCCAAAATCTCCCTCTGCTCCTCAATGTCCGACCCATCTCCCCTCTCAGATTTCAGTTTTTTTTCTTGATTTGGTACAGTGGTGGTTCGCCTCTATCCCCCCTCTCTCACTCTCTGTGCTTGTAGCAGCTGTTCCTCCCAACCTCCGGTCCATGCGTGCGACTGTTCGTCCACTCGAGCGAGCAGGATGCTGGAAGGGAAGGCAACGGTGGAGGACACCAACATGCCGGCCAAGATGTAGCTGCAGGCCACGTCGGTGGTGTCCAGGGCGCTTGACCGCTTCGACGTCCTCGACTGCTGGAGCATCACGGCGCACATCAAGAAGGTGAGAAACTTGCCAATACCGCCCCAAATCTATAGCCTCTGAATCTGCAAGTAACAAGCTAGAGACAATCTTGCAAGAGAAAGAATGATGTACTTGAACATAAATCAGCAGTTAGCTGCGCAAGTGCTGCCGAATGATTGGATCTGATTTGGACGGCTGCACTGCAGGAGTTTGACACGATCCATGGCCCGGGGTGGCAGTGCGTGGTGGGCTGCAGCTTCGGCTGCTACTTCACGCACAACAAGGGGAGCTTCATATACTTCAAGTTCGAGTTGCTCAGGTTCCTCGTCTTCAAAGGCATGGCGGATGAGCAACTGCTGCCGTGCTGATATGGTCTGTAGGTTTAAGTGACAAGGTGAGCACACAACTTGTGATGCATTTTCCTGGTCTGTAGGTTTATGTGAGTTCTGATCTGATGGTGGCATTTTGCAATTCTGATCAGTTTAAATAATGGCTATTGAAGATCCATTTATACTTCCACATGGTTTCAGAATCTGGATAGAATCACTATAGCAGTTATGTGATTCGTTCTGTGGCTTGCGTTTGGTACATGGAAATAACAGAATAGAAATTTGGATTTTTTTGACATGCCATGTAGTATACTGAAAACCGCCTTTCTTCTAGCACTGCTACACAACGCTAGTTAGGATGAGTACAACTACATTTTTATCTATCTGAAAAATTGTGCAAAGATTTACTAGTACTTTCCTTGGTGATATGACACGTCCATGGTGCGATTTAATTAGATTCAGACTTCGATAGGCCAGGGCGTGTGCTTGTATTAGCATGGAACAATTACTACTAATTAATGAAGGAAGCACACTTGTTTCATAAAGCAAGATATGTCTGTGTTAGTATTAGTGTTCTTGATCTTACCTGATAGACTTGTTTTACTAATGTAAACAAATAAAATCAGATTGTTTGCATAAATCATTCTCACTTTAATTTGAGTTCTAAGTACGTAGTGTCTTTAGTTCTTTGGTTATATTATAGTCAGAATTATACCTTGTGACTGAATGATGTGTTATTTAGTTAGTTAAGCAGTATCTTTAGTTTTCTGATGATTGCTCAACTCTCAATTCTGAATAAATAAGTAGCTAACCCCATTGGTTCTTTCTTTCTTCAGGGCTATGAGTTGATGGCCACGCTGCTGTTTTGCTCTGCTTGATAATTCTTTTACTGTCTAGTCTTCTCTCTGCATAGTTTCCGGTTGCTTATAAAACGATAAAACAGTGGTGATGTGAGGTCCGACAATGGTTTCTAATTTTGGTTTCATCCCCAACCTCTCCAGCTAGCTTCTTCTTCACATCATATCATATTTGCACTTGCTGCTGCATCATGGATTGGATGGTCACCTACTAGCTAAGTTGCTTAGCTTGTATTGCCATCGAATTGGTCAATACTATTTCACTTTGCTTGTTTCTTGTACTAGGTCTGTCAGTTACATCATAAAAAAACAAATTGCTTAGCTCTCAACTATGAATACATAGCTAGCTAAACTTGTTCTTTCTTTCTATCTTTCTTTAGAGCTGTGACTTATATGGGTCAAGCTGCTGTTTTGCCATACTCAATGATACTATAGCTGCATGTATACTGATACATGTGGTGATATTTTCCTGCTGCTACTTATCCCTGGCTCACCTGTTCTAGTTGGTTTCAATTGATATTTGTCACATCCAGCACTCTGACTATAAATTTGTTGTTTTAATCCTGATGATGTTGTAGTATAAGGTGGAACACCATATTCCTGTTTTAATCCAAAAGGAATAAAGCAATCATGTTTGTTTGCTTGGTTCGTGTCAATCTCAAAATGGCGGAAAAAACATGACAAGTGAACACTTTGAGGCTCTATTTCCTTTTCCCTGTTGTAGTTTCTTGATTTATTTTGCATATGCAGCACATCATCTTGAATACCATCTGTTTTGTTTCATTGATTGCTTTTATTTTGTCCATAACCATTTTTTTGTTCTATAACATGTAGATGCTGGCGTTCGTTCATGTTTCGTCGCAAGCTCTAGGATGAAGAAGTGAAGAAGCATTTAGTTCTAGCTCATTGAAGCTAGTTATACTTTTATAGATATTTAGTTGAAACACTCAATTTAGTTGTGTTCTTGGTGGTTGCAAACCTGATGTGAATTATGTTCGATTATAAACGTGGTGTGAACTATGTTTGATTGTAATGTACCAAATTTGGTCATTTGATCTGTTTGAAGTATTACTTCTCTTTTCAATCTGCTCTGATTTAAATATTTGTTTTTATTTACTAGAAAATTGAAATCTGAAGAACCTAACCCTGACCATTGGGACCCACTCAATTAGGACCCATTTGACTATTGGATCCGTCTTAAAAAAGTAATTGTTGAGCCAAAAAGGCCACGACCCAGAAAATAAAAAGGCCGAATTGCTTGCTAGGCCCATGTAGCTATTAAAAATTATTGGGAAAAAATATAAGTGGGCTGAATTAATGGATTCGGCCCATATAGACACCTAATTGGACCGGGCTGAATCTTGTGCCACATCAGATTGACACGCTGGATGCCTACGTGGCCTGGGGAGGTTTGTAGTGACCAAAATGCCAAAGTAGATGTATTTTGGTCATAAACGTCTACGACCATTCCAGAAGAAAGGTCGCTATAGTCAGTTTACGACCGCCAGCTTTTGACCTTATGTTTTTGGTCACAAAAAGGTCACAAATTGAAAACAGTGACCATTCAGTGACCAATAGTGCTGGTCACAAGTTGACATATTTATTGTAGTGTCATAGGAACACCACCCATCTCTCCTTCTCCGGAACCCTATCTATATAATAAGGTCTCTCTCTGACACACACACATTTCTCTCTCTCCCCTCTCTCTCACACACACCCCTTACACCCCCTAGCCAGCTAAGCTATTGAGGTCTATGTCTCTCAGATGCAAACACACATTGTGTCTGTATAAGTATCTATCCCTCGATTCCACACACACTCTCTCACTCTCCCTTTCTCTCCCCTAACCCTTTCTATTTCTGTCGATCCCCTATATGTCTATATCCTATATATAGGTCTTCGTCTGTCTCCTGCACTATTTTGGACATGCACACCCTTCTCTCTTTCCAACATGCACCCTCTCTCTCTCTTACACACACGTGCACACACACACCCTCTCTCTCTCTCTCTTGGACACTCCTCTCTCTTACACAAACACTCACTCTTTCAAACATGCATATAGCGCCACCTATTATGCCTTGTGTTTGCGATGATGCCTTCGACATTATGGACGACACATAATAAAATGTGGATTGAGATGGTCATACCTCCACGTGCCTCTGACTCGTTCTTCAAATTCCTTGCTTTCTTGCAGAACTGACACCCATTATATAGATAGCTGGTCCGCGACCATCTTGGGCTCATGCTGGATGCGCTTCTGGCTACCGCCTGCCATCTCTCCTCTCCACAGGACTGTTGAGCCTGCTACCACTAGGCGTAGTGGCGCATTTTTCTTATTTCTTTTTTGCTTTCTTTTGGCGTGATTGTATTGATACCCCAACCATCTCTAATGCTTATGGACGTTAGCTTTATTTATAAAGCGGGGACGAAAGGCTATTTTGATAGATTGATGAAGTATGTAATAAGTAAGTACTATTTGTGTCTTATTTGTTTTGGATTAGTTTGATATCAGTTTGTCATTATTGTATTGAACATGATTTAAAATGTTTGAAAGTTGAAAATGCCCACATTTTTATGGCATCTGTTTTCATATCATCTATTACGGCAGAAATTTTTCTGGTGCCCAATAACTGTTTCCCCGTGTTAAAGTATGACTTTGTATAGCTAACATGCGCTTATTTAGTTTTCATACGGCTGTACATATACACGTATAGAGTTCTTTCTTCGTTTCCAAGAGTTTTAATACTGCTATAAATATATGAGCTAATCGCCCCTTGAGAGGTGACTTCCCTCAATCCGTTTCACATTTATATGTTATCAGCCCTTAGTTCCTAAACTTAGCTTCCATCGCCCAACCCTAAGTAACCGCCGCCCAGAAACCCTAGGCACCGCCGCGGATCTTCCTCCCTCCTCAGGCCGCCGCCATGTCGACCACCGCCTCCACGTCATCGGCGCTCGGGGCGCAGACCTCCAGGGCGCACACCCCATCCACCACATTGCCGGCCTCCCATGCCGTCCACGTCGCTAGCGTTAAGACACACGTCCCCATCATCCTCGACCTCCAGAAGTCCAACTACGTCAAGTGGCGTATGCTTATCACTATCCTCCTCGGCAAGTACGATCTCACCGATCACATCTCTGTCGTCACGCCGCCGGACGCTTGCACGGCCGAGTGGCAGCGCCAGGACTACGTTGTCCGCTCGTGGCTCTACGGCTCCATCAACGAAGACATCCTTGACACCATCATGGCTCAAGATCAGACTACGTACGATGCATACGCGCTGATCAAGAACCTCTTCCCCAACAATCAGCTCACCCGCGCCGTCTACCTCGAGGCGCAGTTCCGGGCCATCGTCCAAGGCGACCTCACCATCACCGCCTACTGCCCCTGCCTGAAGGCCCTCTCCAACGCGCTCGCGGACGAGGGGCAGTCCGTGAACGACCAGACCTTGGTCCTCACCTGCCTTCGGGGTCTCAACCCTCACTTCTCCGACATAACCACCCTTGTCATGATGCAGGTTCCGGCTCCCTCCTCCCTGCAGACGCGGTCCATCCTCCTTCTGCGCGAGAACCAGCTTGCCAACGCCACCACGGGCGGCTCCATGCTGTCTCAGGTCACCCTCTACGAAAACACCATTGGGCCCACCACCAGCGGCAACAGAGGCAACGGCGGCCGCTGGCAAAAGAAGAAGAAGAACGTCGGCGGGGGTGCTGCCAACTCCAACACTGCCTACCCCATCGCGGTGCCCCACCCGTGGATGTTCTTCAACCCGTACACTGGCCAGACCTAGCAGATGTAGCCCGCCTGGCGCCCCTACAGCGGCCCGGCTCCTCCTGCCGGCGGCGCTGGCCTCCTTGGGCTGGCCCCGTGGTCCACCACTCTAGCGCCGCCGCCTCGACAGTCGACCTGGGTGCCACCAGGTCAGGTCGCCTACACGACCTAGCTGGCAGCCCTGCACGGCCAGGCCTGGGGCACCAACTCGCCTCCACCCGCGGCGCCGTACAACCCCTTCGGCAACACCCAGGCTCCTGCATGGGACTGCTCCGCCCCTTGTCGCCTCCCTGAACACCACCGTCGGACCCCCTGCCGCCGGCTCGTCCACGTCGAGCGCCTGGGTCATGGACTCCGTTGCCACCTCGCACATGGTCTCCGACCCTGGTATACTCTCCACTTCCTCCCAACCTCCTCCTTCCCTTCGTGTTACCGTTGGTAATGGTGTCCCTCTCCCCATCACTGCCACCGGCCACACCACTCTCCGCACACCTAGTCACACTTTCTACCTCAACAATGTTCTAGTTGTTCCAGATATTATCAAAAATCTTCTTTCTACTTGTCAGTTTACCATCGATGATTCTGTTTCTGTCGAATATGACCCGGGTGGCTATTAAGGATGTGCACACTCAGCGCGAGATCATACGGTACAGTAGCCCCGGCCCATTCTACGAGTTCTGCGCCAACACCACCACCACCACCTCGCCGTTTGGACTCGTCGCCACCATCACCACATCGGAGCTATGGCATCATCGCATAGGACATCTAGGTCGTGACTCTATGTCACATTTATCTTCAGAATTTGCTATTCCATGTAATAAACGTACTCAAGTGGGTCATGCCTGCCAACTTGGCAAGCACGTGCGTCTACCATTTTCTAGATCATCCACAGTTTGTGTCATTCCGTGCCAATTACTTCATTGTGATTTATGGACCTCACTTGTTGCTAGTAATTCTGGATTCAAATATTACCTTGTCATTGTCGATGATTTTTCTCATTTTATGCGGACCTTCCCACTTCACTGTAAATCCGACACCTGTGATATTCTAGTTAACTTTGTAGCTTACACACACACACAATTCAACCTCCCCGTCGTGTCCTTCCAAACCGACAATGGCACTGAGTTTGTTAACTCC
Organism: Triticum urartu; assembly: GCF_003073215.2. Classification (NCBI taxonomy): domain Eukaryota; kingdom Viridiplantae; phylum Streptophyta; class Magnoliopsida; order Poales; family Poaceae; genus Triticum; species Triticum urartu. The sequence goes on along the minus strand of NC_053023.1, from coordinate 465,915,515 downwards.
ACCTTCGTTGAGTTCCTTGCACGCAATGGTATACACCTCTACATGTCCTGCCCATAGACTTCTCCTCAAAACGGCAAGGCTGAGCATGCTCTTCGCACCCTTAACGACATCACCCGCACCCTCCTATTCCAGTCTTACATGCCTACCACATACTGGGCTGAGGCGCTCGCCGTCGCGACTTTCTTACTTAACCGCCGTCCTAGCCAAGCCTTAGATTTCTGCATCCCATATACCCTTCTATACCGACAACCACCCTCCTTCTCCGACCTCCGTGTCTTCGGGTGCTTGTGCTATCTGAACCAGTCCACCACGGCACCTCACAAGCATCCCCCCGCTCCACAACGTGCGTATTCCTTGGTTATCCTACCTCCCACCGCGGATATAGATGCCTAGACTTGCCTTCCGGCCAAGTCATCATCTCCCGCCACGTCATTTTTGATGAACACACCTTTCCCTTTGCCACCACTTGCACCGGTCAGTCTCTGGACGATCTAGACTTCCTCCTGGACCTGACCGCCACGCAGTTGGCACCTGCAGTCGTCGTGCCCCTGGCGGGCTAGCCCAGCATGGCACCGGCCTCCAAGGCCCAATCCACCATGCATTTCTCGGCCACTGCGCCACCGACGTTGATCACCGACGCGCCCGCCTCACCAGAGCCGAGCCCGTCAGTGTCCTCCAGCCGGTCACCCTCCCAACCGCCACTGACACCTCCTCCCCCTCCTCGTCGCTCTCGCGACAACACCGCCCCTGCCATCAATTTCCACAACATGCTCACTCGCGCCAAGCGTGGTATTTTTCAGCCGATTGACAAACTCAATCTCTCGGCCGAACAATCTTCCATATCCCCTATTCCCAAAACTTATCGCTCTGCTCTTCGGGACCCTCTTTGGCATGCCGCCATGTCCGAGGAGTACGATGCTATTCTTCAGGACCGCAGTTGGTCTCTTGTTCCTCATCCGGTTGGTGCTAATGTTGTTTCAGGGAAGTGGATCTTCAAGCACAAGTTTGGCGCTGATGATGATCTTGCACGGTACAAGGCCAGGTGGGTGGTCCGTGGATTCTCGTAGCAGCCTGGTATTGACTACGATGAGACTTTTAGTCATGTCATCAAGCCAGCCATGATCCACGTTGTGCTCAGCATCGCCGTCTCACATGCTTAGCCGGTTCATCAGCTGGACGTCAAGAACGCCTTCCTCCCTGGCAATCTTGACGAGGTGGTTCATTGTGAGCATCCGCCCGGCTTCATTGACCCACCCTACACGTCCTCAGCACGTCTGCCTACTCCAAAGTCCCTCTATGGACTCAAGCAAGTGCCCCGCGTGTGGTACTAGCGGTTCACTCATCACGCTCATCGCCTTGGCTTCATGGCTTTGCAGAGCGACGTTTCTCTGTTCATGCTTCGGCACGGTACCAAGATGGCCTACCTGCTTCTCTACATCGACGACATCATCCTCACCGCGTCCAGCGCCGGGTTTCTACAACACATCACCAACCAGCTTCACTATGAGTTCTCCGTGACCGATCTCGGGGACTTGTCTTATTTCCTTGGTATCTCGGTCTCTCGCTCTGCTTCGGGGATGCTTCTCTCGCAGCGCCAGTACGCCATCGACCTTCTTCAACGTGCTGGCATGATGGATTGCAACCCGTGTGTCATGCCCATTGTCGGTGTCAAAACCGGCAGATCTCGGGTAGGGGGTCCCGAACTGTGCGTCTAAGGTCGATGGTAACAGGAGACAGGGGACACAATGTTTACCCAGGTTCGGGCCCTCTCTATGGAGGTAATACCCTACTTCCTACTTGATTGATCTTGATGAATATGGGTATTACAAGAGTTGATCTACCACGAGATCGTAATGGCTAAACCCTAAAAGTCTAGCCTGTCTGACTATGATTAGGAGGATATATCTTTATCTCCCTGGATCCGGACTAAGCCCTCCGGTTTATATAGACACCGGAGGGGACTAGGGTTGTACAAGGTCGGTTACACAAAAAGGATTCTTCATATTTGGTCGCCAAGCTGGCCTTCCACGCCATGTAGAGTCCCATCCGGACACGGGTAGAATCTTCGGCCTTTGTATCTTCACGACCCATTAGTCCGGCCCATATCCAATACTTCGGACGCCCGAGGACCCCTTAGTCCAGGACTCCCTTAGTAGCCCCTGAACCAGGCTTCAATGAGGAGGTGTCCGGCGCGCAGATTGTCTTCGGCATTGCAAGGCGGGTTCCCTTTTCCGAATACTCTAAGATAGTCTTCGGACGTAACGAACGTGTTCGGATCTGCAATACAAACACCACATACAACCATAGAGAATCTAATATTGCACGAGTCCCATCTGCTGACAACTTTTTGCAAGTTGACATCACGTCTGCCCGGTCATTATATTGAGCCATTTTTGTTTGTTGCTCTGCGTTTCGAGATGCGGTTTCCATTGGCACGTCTTGTCAAAGCAGAGATCATGTCCCCTTATTGTGGGATTCTCATCAATACGGGTGTGGGTAATCCAACCATGCCGTTTGCACAGCCCTTGGGAATAGGCGAGTTTTAGGGCGAGTGGGGAGGCATTCGATATTCACTGCCTTTATAAGGGGATAAGGACTCACTTTCTTCACCCACACCTTCTCTCTTTCTCTGCTCATCCATTCTCGAGCTCCAGCGCCCAAGTTCTCATTCTTTCCGCCTCAAAGAAGCCCTCAGCCATGTCCGGATCTGGAGGGCGAGGCAAGTGGATGGCCTCCTCCGTGAAGGACAAGGATATTATCGAGCTTCGGGCGGCCGGGTATCTGGCGAAGGAAATCGCCCACCGTCTTCCAACTAAGGGGCAAATCGTCCCTACACCAAAGCCCAACGAGAGGGTGGTATTCATCCCTCATTTCGTCCGCGGGCTAGGGTTTCCACTTCACCCTTTCGTCCGTGGGTTGATGTTCTATTACAGGCTAGATTTCCATGATCTAGCCCCAAAATCCTTCCTCAACATCTCGGCATTCATTGTCGTGTGTGAGGCTTTCCTCCGCGTCCAACCCCACTTCGGACTGTGGCTCAAAATCTTCAACATGAAGCCGAAGGTCGTGGACGGTTGGCACGCGGAGTGCGGAGGCGCATTGTGAGCAAGATGCCCAATGTCACATGGCCCCTGGGTACTTTTGTGGAAACCGTCAAGGGGTGGCAAAAATTATGGTTCTACATCATAGAGCCTCGAGACACCACCTGGGCTACAGCATCTGAATTCAAGTCGGGAGCCCCAATGCAGCTCACCTCCTGGATAGAGAAGGGCCTGAATTGGTCTTCGTCAGACGAGCTGATAGCGCTCCAAATGCACATTCAAAGCATGGTGGATAAAAACATCAAGCTCTTCGACGAAATCCAGGTGATGCTGGTTAGCCGGATCCTCCTATGCCAAAGCCGAAGCTGCCCTTTATGGGAGTTCAATCCGAAGAAGCACCGAAGCTTAGAGAGGCTCTTCGGAACCTCCCACAAAGGTGCCTGGAAGTTGCTCTTCAAGGGCAACGAGACGCCGCCGGCCATAGATTCGGACCGCGGGCACAATATTACCCATCATGCCAATGCGGTAAGTTTTTCACGTCTCTAGACACATCTTCTACTTGCTTGTTTCAAGGAGGATATCTAAACTTTATTATCATTGTTTCTTCAGGAATGGACGGAGAGGGTGAAGGGGATTCACTGTTTGGCTCCGCTGCCCGAGGAACCAGTCATCCCGCTCCTAGCGAAGATGCTGGTGCCGGCACCCTATAAGGCGCCAGAGAAGAAGGCCAAGGGGGTCCGGAGTGGCCCCCGCCGCCAGGGAGCTTCGGACGTGTCGCCCGAAGACAAGACTCACTCCTCCGCCGCCGAAGACGATGACGAGGAGGAGGAAGAAAGCACTTCTCCCCCTGATGAGGGGAGGAAGAAGAGGTCGGCCTCCACAAATCTGGAGGCGGGGGCGCCCAAGAGGGGGAAGGGTCCCCTTGCGGATAACTCTGCATGGGACATCGACAGCAGCCCGGAGCGAGGCCCCCGAAACAAGCCTCCGGCCGCATCGTAAGTACTAAAACCCGCATGTGTTCATGCATCCGTCCTCTCTTACTTTATGATATTAATATGTTTAAATGATGCCATTGCAGTCCGGCCCACGACAGCTCCCAGCGCTCCTCATCAAGAGGTTCATTGGATTCAAAGGCGATGGCTAGTGAGTCACGGGCGGCCGCTCACTCTCCCACGGCCAAGGGTGACAATGAGGTGTTGTCCCAAAGGACCTTTCCCAGCCAGGGAGGGGTCCAGAAGGCCGCCAGGGTGGCGCCAAGAGGCAAAGCCTCGGCTTCCGGACACATGGGGGAGCAGATCCCCATGGCGACTGGGGATGGGGGCCTTGCTCAATTCGGCCCCCAGCCGAATACAAGTCTGGGGACCTATACGGCTCCGGAATCCGGCAAGCAACCTCCTTCGAAAGAAAGGCATGTGCCTGTTCCATCAGTGACCTCTTTCCAACCAGAGGCACCGGATAATCTGCTGGATGCGCTACGAAGCGCTTCCATTGTGGAAGAACACCGTATCCTTATGGGTACGGTGATTGAGAAGGTTCAGTCCATCAAGAGCGGACTGACCGAAGCCGGCAGCGGCCTACTAACAGGTTTTGAGGTAAGTGACGTAACAGGGAAAATCCCAATATAGACAGTAGCCCCTGAGACACTGTCCGGTGTTCTGAAAAAAAGCCGGACAGAGGATCAATTAAATTTCGCAGGAAACTAAATAAATGTGTCTGATGTGAATAAGCAGGCGTCGTTACTGGCCGCGACCTCACACACTGCCAAAGTCTCCGGACTAAAGAAGAGACTAGAGCGGGCCGAGGAGGAGCTCGTCCAAGCGAGGAAGCAGCTGGAAGACCAGCAAGGTATGTAATGACTCGCTATATATTCAGAAAGAATAAATGATGTATATTGACCGTAGTGTCATGATATGTGTAGGAGCGACGACAGAGGTCGATACCCTTAAAAAGGCCCTGGCCGAAGCCGAGGGGAAAGCTGTCAAGGAGCAGGCCGCTCGTAAGAAACTTAAGGCCAGGTTGAACGAGGTCCAGCAAGAGCTCCAGGACGCTGTCAAGAAGTATGAGACCTTGGAGTGCAATGTTTCAGCTTGAGAGACCGAACTCGCCAAGGCTCGTCAAAGCGCGGAAGCGGCCCGGGTTGAAGCCCAGGGTGCCCTCCAGGAGATCCAGGAGGCCAAGAAGATCGCGGCGGGTAAGGCGTTTAGTATGCAAAGCAAGTATGTGAAGAAGAAGTATTTCTTAGTAACCCAGATTCGGAGTTCTCCAGGGGCGTTTGCAGATCTACCGTGCAGTGTGTCGGACGCTGCGGAGTTCTTCCGAGCCGAAGAAGGGAGCTCAACAAGAAGTTGTTCTAGTCGCAATATCTTGCGCTAGAACATCCATTGCCCTTTAGCGATCAGCTGAAATAGCTGGCCGAGCTGCATAGGGTAATCACCCGAAGTTATACCCAGCAGCTACTTCGGACTCGTGAAGCGGCTGGAAGGTGCCTGCCCTCGGCTGGACATCGTCAAGAGGTCGGCCTGCATCGAGGGCGCGCGCATGGCCTTCGCCCGCGTCAAGTTGTGGTGGGCGAAGATGGATGCCGTCAAACTTGTGACCGAGGGGCCACCTGAAGGCAAGGAGCACCGCACGCCGGAGCGGTATTTTGAAGACGTCCTGGAAGGGTCCTGCATTGTGGCGACGCAATGTGCACAAGACATTATTTTTGAATGAATATCTTCATGTTGTCTCTATCTTACATGATGAAACGAATTTTGTTATGTAATATAAGGTTTGTTTAAAAAAATTCACCTCCTGTGCCACCGTATTGTGTGAAATCTGAGAGTTGGCCAGTCGTCGGCTTCTACCCCCACGTAGCAAGTACGGGGGTGTTCGGGATATAATGTAAACACTCTTGATCCAATTGTTTGGTCCTTGAAGGAGGTGTTTAGCGCAGAGAACCAGGCAATCAGACTATGCGGCATGAACACCCTCACTTAGCTATAGGAGTTTGACGATAAAAATTTAGGCGCATCCCCTGGTATCCTAACTAGGAAGCTATAAACACCTGATCGGGGAAGTACCAATCCCTCGCCTAATACGGAAAAATATCTAACGATTTCAGACCTCTGAAGAGCTAACCGGCTCTCGCCACATCATGATAGTCAGTTTTCGGCTATCTCTACTGAGGTGCTCCTCTGGGTAAACCAGGGCACAATCGTAGTAGTTCTCCCTTTACTACCCTAGCTGATGTAGCGGAACGTAGGGTAGCAAGCTGATACGTCTCCATCATATCTACTTTTCCAAACACTTTTGCCCTTTTTTTGGACTCTAACTTGCATGATTTGAATGGAACTAACCCGGACTGACGCTGTTTTCAGCAGAATTGCCATGGTGTTATTTATGTGCAAAAATAAAAGTTCTCGGAATGACCTGAAACTCCACGGAGCGTCTTTTTGGAAAAAATAAAAAATACTGGCAAAAGATCAAGACCAGGGGCCACACCCTAGCCACGAGGGTGGGGGCGCGCCTGCCCCCTGGGCGCGCCCCCTACCTCGTGGGCCCCCTGGAGCTCCTCCGACCTCAACTCCTACTCTATATATTCACTTTTGGGGAGAAAGAAAATAAAGGAGAAGGATTCATCGTGTTTTACGATACGGAGCCACCGCCAAGCCCTAAAACCTCTCGGGAGGGCTGATCTGGAGTCTGTTCAGGGCTCCGGAGAGGGGAATCCATCGCCATCATCATCATCAACCATCCTCCATCACCAATTTCATGATGCTCACCGCTGTGCGTGAGTAATTCCATCGTAGGCTTGCTGCACAGTGATGGGTTGGATGAGATTTATCATGTAATTGAGTTAGTTTTGTTAGGGTTTGATCCCTAGTATCCACTATGTTTTGAGATTGATGTTGCTATGACTTTGCTATGCTTAATGATTGTCACTAGGGCCCGAGTGCCATGATTTCACATATGAACCTATTAGGTTTTCATCAATATATGAGAGTTCTTGATCCTATCTTGCAAGTCTATAGTCACCTACTATGTGTCATGATCCGGCAACCTCGAAGTGACAATAATCGGGACCACTCCCGGTGATGACCGTAGTTTGAGGAGTTCATGTATTCACTATGTGTTAATGCTTTGGTCCGGTACTCTATTAAAAGGAGGCCTTAATATCCCTTAGTTTCCGCTAGGACCCCGCTGCCACGGGAGGTAGGACAAAAGATGTCATGCAAGTTCTTTTCCATAAGCACGTATGACTATATTTGGAATAGATGCCTACATTACATTGATGAATTGGAGCTAGTTTTGTGTCACCCTAGGTTATGAATGTTACATGATGAACCACATCTGGCATAATTCTCTATCACCGATCCAAAGCCTACGAGCTTTCCATATATTGTTCTTCGCTTATTTAGTTTTCCGTTGCTATTGTTACAATCACTACAAAATACCAAAAATATTACTTTTGCTATCATTACCTTTTGCTACCGCTACCACTACTATCATATTACTTTGCAACTAAACACTTTGCTGCAGATATTAAGTTTCTAGGTGTGGTTGAATTGACAACTCAGCTGCTAATACTTGAGAATATTCTTTGGCTCCCCTTGTGTCAAATCAATAAATTTGGTTTGAATACTCTACCCTCGAAAACTGTTGTGATCCCCTATACTTGTGGGTTATCAAGACTATTTTCTGGCGCCGTTGCCGGGGAGCATAGCTCTATTCTTTGAGTCACTTGGGATTTATATCTGCTTATCATTATGAAGAACTCGAAAGATCCAAAAATCAAGATTTATCCCTCAACTACGAGGGGAGGTAAGGAACCGCCATCTAGCTCTGCACTTGATTCACCTTCTGTTTTGAGTATGCTTGCGACACCTAAACTTGCTTCTGCTATTGATTCTGATATATCGCATATTATTGATGATGCCACTTCTGCAATGCATGATACTTATGATGAAACTACTTCTATGCTTGATACTACTATGCCACTTGGTGAATTTCTTGATGAACAACTTGCTAGGGCTAGAGAGAATGAAATTATTGAAACTGATAATATTGATGAAAGTGATGATGAAGACTCTCCCCCTAATAAATATGAATTTCCTGTTGCTCCTGAGGGTTACATTCTGGATGAAGAATCTGCTAGAGCTATTCTTGCTTGCAATGATAGATATGATCTAAAGAGGTTATTAGATAAATCGAAGCAGCAATCCCTTAATGCTAGAATGAAACCTGACCCTGCTTTTGCTACTTCACCTATCTGTGTTACTGATAAGGATTATGAATTCTCTATTGATCCTGACATAATTACTTTGGTAGAATCTGATCCTTTTTATGGCTATGAATCTGAAACTGTTGTGTCACATCTTACTAAACTAAATGATATAGCCACCCTGTTCACTAATGATGAGAGAACTCATTACTTTTATATCCTTAAAATATTTCCATTCTCATTAAAGGGTGATGCTAAGGTATGGTTTAATTCTCTTGATCCTGGTTGTGTGCGTAGTCCCCAGGATATGATTTACTACTTTTCTGCTAAATATTTCCCTGCTCATAAGAAACTAGCTGCTTTAAGGGATATATATAATTTTGTGCAAATTGAAGAAGAGAGTCTCCCACAAGCTTGGGGGAGGCTTCTCCAATTACTTAATGCTTTGCCTGATTATCCTCTTAAGAAAAATGAAATACTTGATATCTTCTATAATGGACTAACCAATGTTTCTAGAGATTACCTGGATAGTTGTGCTGGTTCTGTTTTCAAGGAAAGAACAACGGATGAAGCTGAAATTATATTAAATAATATGTTGACTAATGAAAATAATTGGACACTTCCTGAGCCTGTTCCTAAACCAACTCCGAAGAAGAGAGGTGTTCTATTTCTCAGTCCTGAAGATATGCAAGAGGCAAAGAAATCCATGAAAGAAAAGGGTATTAAAGCTGAAGATGTTAAGAATTTACCTCCTATTGAAAAAATACATGGTCTTAATTTACCGCCTGTCAAAGAAATGCATAATTTTAACCCACCCCCTATTGAATAAATACATGGTCTTGATAACTCGACACAGGTAGTAAAGGTAAATTATCTCTATAGATATGATAAAGTTGAAACCCCATTTACTAAGTTTGCTAGACCATGCTTAGATGAGTTTGATAAATTTATGGTTAAGCAAGAAGACTTCAATGCTTATTTTGGTAGAGAATTAAAATGCAATGCTGATATGCTTGAACACTTGGGAGATAATATGGCTAATGTCAAAGGTGAACTTAAACTTATTAGTAAACATGCTTCTATGGTTACCACTCAAGTAGAACAACTACTTAAAGCTCAAAAATGATTTGCTCAATGAATTGAATAGTAAGAATAATGATTATGCTGTTAGAGTGGCTACTAGAATTGGTAAAATGACTCAGAAACCTTTGTATCCTGAAGGCCACTCTAAGAGAACTGAGCAAGATTCTCAGAGAAATAATATAGATACACCTAGTCCTTCTAAAAGGAAGAAAAAGAAAAATGATAGGACTTTGCATGCTTCTAGTGAACCTATTGTTGAAACACCTGACAATCCAAATGATATTTCTATTTCTGATGCTGAAAAACAATCTGGTAATGAACCTGAAACTAGTGATAATGTTAATGATAATGTTCATGTTGATGCTCAACCTAGCAATGATAATGATATAGAAATTGAACCTGCTGTTGACCTTGATAACCCACAATCAAAGAATCAATGTTATGATAAGAGAGACTTTGTTGGTAGGAAGCATGGTAAAGAAAGAGAACCATGGGTTCAAAAACCCATGCCTTTTCCTCCCAAACCATCCAAGAAAAAGGATGATGAGGATTTTGAGCGCTTTGCAGAAATGATTAGACCTATCTTTTTTCGTATGCGATTAACTGATATGCTTAAAATGAATCCTTATGCTAAGTACATGAAAGAAATTGTTAGTAATAAAAGAAAGATACCAGAAGCTAAAATTTCCACCATGCTTGCTAATTATACTTTTAAGGGTGGAATACCAAAGAAACTTGGAGATCCAGGAGTAGCCACTATACCATGCTCCATTAAAGGAAACTATGTTAAAACTGCTTTATGTGATCTTGGAGCCGGTGTTAGTGCCATGCCTCTCTCTTTATATCGTAGACTCGATTTGAATAAGTTGACACCTGCTGAAATATCTTTGCAAATGGCTGATAAATCAACTGCTATACCTGTCGGTATTTGTGAGGATGTGCCTGTTGTGGTTGCAAACGTTATTATTTTAACGGACTTTGTTATTCTTGATATTCCCGGGGACGATAGTACGTCCATTATTCTTGGAAGACCCTTTTTGAATACTGCAGGGGCTGTTATTGATTGCAACAAAGGCAACGTCACTTTTCATGTTAATGGTAATGAGCATACGGTACACTTTCCAAGGAAACAACCTCAAGTCCACAGTATCAATTCTATTGGAAAAATTCCATTGATTATTTTTGGAGGTTTTGAATTTCCTCTTCCTACTGTCAAGAAGAAATATGATATTCTTATTGTTGGGGATGTGCATATCCCCGTTGAGGTAACCTAGTGTTATTCGAAAATTCTCCGGTTCCATGTTATTCGTAATGAGTTTGTTAACAAGACTTGATCAACCTTGTTAATGGATTCCTTTTGATGATCATGAGATGGATGAATTTAGAAAACACAACTCTCTATACCCTCCTTTTACTTTCTGTTATTTATATTAAATAAAATAGTATTTTCTGTCTGTTATCTGAATTATCCGTGCAATATAAGAATACCCTGAAAATAAAAGTTCTCCAAATGCCCTGAAATGTAAATATGATTTTTTCTGGAATATTTGAGAATATTTGGCACTGAGAACACAGTAGGGGGGCATCCACCTGGCCACGATGGTGGAGGGCGCGCCCTACCCCCCTTGGCGCGCCCCTGCCTCATGGGCCCACGGTGGCCCTCCTCCACTTATTCCTGCACCCACATACTCCTTCTTCCTCCCACAAACACCATTATCCAGCTCAAACCCGAGTCCAAGCTCATTTTGCTGCCATTTTCGATCTCCTTGCTCAAAGCACCTCTCACAAAACTGCTTGGGGGGATTGTTCCTTGGTATGTGACTCCTCCATTAGTCCAACTAGTTTTTGTTCTAGTGCTTTATTCATTGCATATTTTTGCTGCTTAGGTGACCCTATTCTTGAACTTGCATGTCAAATTTATATGGTTCCAAGTAGTTCTAATGCATGATATGGGCTCTAGGCACTTGTAGGAGTAGTTGCTATCAATTTTATTGAGTTTGGTTCACTTCTATTTTAAAGTTACTAAAAATTTCAGAAATTTTTCAAAGGAAGAAATATGTTTAGGAAAATGTACAAAGGTGGTCCTTCAAGAAAGCAAGGACCTAGGCTTACAATGCGTGATGCTAACAATGAGCCACCAAGGGATGGTCTAGTGCGGCCTTGTGAATGGCCTTCAGAGGAATTCATGGATCGAGTAGGAATTAAGGAAGAATTTAACGCAAATTTGCATAACGCTGATCTTGTGAGCTTCGAGGAAGAAAAGTGCTGTCAGTACCACTATCTCACTAGCCCCTTTGTGAGGAGATGACGCACCTATCACCTCTTTCTTTGACTTTCAGGCAAAATGGAGATATTCTATAACCAGAGAGGAGGCGGAAGAGTATAAGAGGAGAGCTGAGATAGCTCGCCTCCAAGCTACAGCCCACGATGCAATGACTGCTGCATCTCAGTACGACCCCAGCTACAACTTTGGATATCCGTCAGGCCATCCGTGGCATTAGACCAACTTAGGCCAAAAGCCTAAGCTTGGGGGAGTACGTATTTCTCACCGACATTATATTCATGTTTACACACTCATTGCTAGATGTCGGCGCTAATACTTTTTCATTGTAATATCCATGCTAGTTTATTTTCTCTTTTTACGCTTTCTTCTTGTGTGCTTAATAAACCTTATGAAAAACCAAAAAATTAGTTGTAGCTTTTAGCTAGTTTTAATTTCCATGCTTGAAGTAGTAATTAAAAAGAAAACCCAAAAAGATTTCATGTTCTTCTTTTGCTTGTTGGGAGCTTTCCCGTGTAAATAGTTTTATTTCTTTTCTTTTCTTTGGGGGTCGATAGGAGAAGACCATGATTAAATTGTTGAAGTGGCTCTTATATGTAGTATTATTGATCTGACAAAAGAGCCCATATTGCCTTGTCTTCTCCTGTTTATTGAATGCTTGCAGATTCCAGATTCGTCCAATGCACGTGCACTATTATTATTATCCACATCATTCGGTCGTGCAAGTGAAAGGCAATTATGACGATATATGATGGACTGACTGAGATGAGAAAAGCTGGTATGAACTCGACCTCTCTTGTTTTTGTAAATATGATTAGTTCATCGTTCCTGATTCAGCTTATTATGAATAAACATGTTTGCAATGACAACTAGAGATCATAGTTTCTTATGCCATGCTTAATTAGCTAGGAGCTTATAATGGTTTACCTTGCATGCCAACATGCTATTAAAATGGCTGTGATGTGGTATGATAGGGTGGTATCCTCTTTTGAACGATTCGAGTGGCTTGACTTGGCACATGTTCATGCATGTAGTTGAAACAAAATCAACATAGCCTCTACGATATTTATGTTCATGGTGCATTATATCCTACTCATGCTTGCATTCTGTGTCGATTAATTTTAATGCATATTCATGACTGTTGTCGCTCTCTAGCTAGTCGCTTCCCAGTCTCTTTCTAGCCTTCACCTATACTAAGCATGTAACACCCACGATGCGGCTATATCTCGCACATGTCGGAGCATGACTTACAGGCATAACCGCATAGTAGGCATGTCACAAGAGGGGTAATCTTTACACATCCCATGTACTGAGTAAGAAAGGGATAAAGAGTTGGCTTACAATCACCACTTCACACAATACATAAATATAGCATTACATCATCCAGAATACAATCAAGGTCCGACTACGGAACCAAATAAAGAAAGACAACCCTAATTGCATAGATCCCCGATCGCCCCAACTAGGCTCCACTACTGATTGTCCGGAAAGGACACATAGTAACGTCCCGAATCCTCGTCGAACACCCAGTTGAGTTCGGTAGCATCCCCTGCACTGGCATCCTCGGCACATGCATCTATTTTGAAGTAATCTGTGAGTCACGGGGACTCAACAATCTCACACCCTCGCGATCAAGACTATTTGAGCTTATGGGTAGGAAAAGGTAGTGAAGTGGATCTGCAGCAAGCACTAGCATATATGGTGACTAACTTACGCAAATGAGAGCAAGAAGAGAAACAAAGCACGGTCTAGAAGCTATAAGATCAAGAAGTGATACTGAAACTACTTACGTTCAAGCATAACACAAGACCGTGTTCTCTTCCCGGACTCCGCCGAAAAGAGACCATCATAGCTACACACGTGCTTGATTCATTTTAATTACGTTAAGGCTGGTTGTAATGGGGAGTATCATATAGTAGTATCATGCATATGATACTAGTCTATGATACTACATCCCTAATGCATAGTATCATATGTTGGTATTATAGAGGACTACATTTATTGCCATGCATGACACAAAGTAGCACATCATTTAATATGATACGGTATCATGATATGATACTCAAGCCTCTCTTTCTTCATTTAATTTTATGCCACTTCATCAAAATTGCTTAGTTGGCATGCATGATACTACCTATGATACTCCCGTACGGGCAGCCTAAGTTTCAAGTTTTCTACAACCGGACATTAACAAATTCCCATCTACCCATAACCATGGGCATGGCTTTCGAAAGTTCAAAACCCTGCAGGGGTGTCCCAACTTAGCCCATCACAAGCTCTCACAGTCAACGAAGGATATTCCTTCTCCTAGGAAGACCCGATCAGACTCGGAATCCCGGTTACAAGACATTTCGAAAGTGGTAAAACAAGACCAGCAAAGACGCCCGATGTGCCGACAAATCCCGATAGGAGTCGCACGTATCTCGTTCTCAGGGCACACCGGATGAGCGCTCCGTACAACTAAAACCAAACATCGAGTTTCCCCGAGGGGGCACTGCAAAGGACTCTAGTTTGGACCAACACTCAGAGAAGCACTAGCCCGGGGGTTTAAAATAAAGATGAACCTTGAGTCCGCGGAACCCAAGGGAAAAAATTTTAGGTGGCAAATGGAAAAACCAAGGTTGGCCCTTGCTGGAGGAGTTTTATTCAAGACGAACTATCAAGGGGTTCCCATTATAACCCAACCCTGTAAGGAACGCAAAATCAAGGAACATAACACCGGTATGACGGAAACTAGGGCGGCAAGAGTGTGACAAAACACCAGGCACAAGGCCGAGCCTTCCACCCTTTACCTAGTATATAGGTGCATTAAAGTAAACAAGCTATAATAATAATGATATCTCAACAATAACCATGTTCCAACATGGAACAAACTCCATCTTCACCTGCAACTAGCAACGCTATAAGAGGGGCTGAGCAAAAGTGGTAACATAGCCAAACAACGGTTTGCTAGGATAGGTGGGTCAGAGGTTTGACATGGAAATATGGGAGGCATGATATAGAAATTGGTAGGTATCGTGGCATAGCAATGGAGCAAACAACTAGCAAGCAAAGATAGAAGTGATTTCGAGGGTATGGTCATCTTGCCTGCAAAGTTCTCCGAGTTGACAAAAACTTGATCCTCGTAAGCGTACTCAACGGGTTCCTCGATCACGTAATCGTCTCCTGGCTCTACCCAAAGCAAGAACACAAGCAAAGGAATCAAAAATCAACCATAGTGCAATGCGCAAGCAACATGATGCAAAACATGGCATGATATGCGGGATGTGATATGCAATGGATATGCGTGCTCCAGAAGGAAAAGATTGAACCAGGCCTCAACTTGGCAACCCACGAGTGCCGATGGAAAGATGAGTTTATTTCGATCGAAATTGATATAAAGATCACCGGAATCGGATGCACGGTTTCCAAATGGCAAGCAAAACAACAATGGCACAATTCTGCGATTAACAGCACGATGCCATCTAGAGTGCAACAAGAAACTAAGCTACTGCACTCCAACATAGCCAAAAAGCACATGGTAGTGATCTACTCAAGATGCTTGACAAAAGATGAACACTGAGCTATGGCTAAATCACAAAAGAGCAGGTTCAAACAAGCATGGCAAAAGGGCAAAAGATATCAGCTTCACAGACTTAGTGAAAATAACATGTCAGGAATTAACATCAGGAAGCAATGTTTAGAGCCAGATAACAACATGCTACAGGAAAAGAACATAGAAATACAAGGAATGGAATGAATCTAATCAAAGCATAGAAAAAAACTCCCTTACTGACCATAAACCAAAAAGGATTAGAAGATATGATGGCACCCATGTAAACATAGCAAGTTTCGTTAACAGATTCAGACTTAGCAGAAAACTGAGCATGGCAAAAACAGAATTATGAAGGCCTCTTTGCAAGATCGATTCACTCAACACAAGGCATTACATGACAAGCTAAGCATACTACCAGCAAGAATACATGTTCGAGAAGCTAACCAAGGCAATAGCAAGTCTATAGCATGCTTGGATCAACTACAACAACCTTGGCAAAATTGATTAACACATAAACAATCTGCCAGGAACATTTTATAGCAAAAGTAGAGCCATATTGAGTCATGCTAGGGCACTCCATAAATGCAAACAGGGACTTGGTTGGATAGAGCATAACTATATGCCAAAATCATCCTTAATTAACATACTCAAAAGAAGCATGGCTCTCACTGTAGCAACATGAATACATGGCATACAAATAACAGTAGGGAAATGAAAGTGAAATTCTAAGTCCCTGAAATCAGCAATATTACGAGAGCTACTTTGCATGCTTGTGCTAGTCACCACATTGATCACAAAAATACATGGCATACACCCCTGTAAAGATGCCATGGCATAGCCCAAAACACATGTAGAGCTCATGCCCATATGCAGCACACAATAAATATTGCAAAAATGACACATGCTCATAATCTGCTAAGAAACAGGAACTAACATTTTATAACACTCTCGCAACAGTCATTTCGGCATCAAGATTGACTCAAACAAGCATGGCACAATGGAACAAAATGAAGAGCACATCATGACGAACATTTTTATATATTATGCGCACGAAACGGAGCTACGATGACAGAGTTATGGCATGTCGAACAGAGGCATAAAATTTAACAAAGAAAAAGACTTAGCCAGAAATTCAACCTCTGAGATCTAGGGTTTGGGAGCATGGGAACTATTGGGGATATTACTACTAGTATGACCCACCCAGGAGGGGCCGGGTCAGCCCTAATGGCAGGTTACATAAGAAGCCCAGTAAACATTCAAGATGATAGTTTATTAAACATATAGAAGGCCCAAGGGCCTGGGGTCGGCTTAAGGCCCGATATTGTAATCCGCTGTATGTAAGGAAAGACTTGTAAAGAAAGGCATGTAAAGGAAGTCAGCGAGCCAGATACGACTATGAGCTGGCCGGGACTCTGCAGGCCACCAGGCGTCAACCCCTTGTATATAAGGGGACGACCTGGTGGCGACTTAGGGTAAGAAACAACCAGATTGATAACCAAGCCGGCGAGTTGAGCCCCTTGGAAATCGAAACCTCAGCAATACCAATCCCAACAAGACGTAGGCTTTTACCTTCATCGTAAGGGGCCGAACTAGTATAAAAACTCTCTCGTGTCCTTTGTCCCGATCAACCCCTTTAAGCTTCCTAGTGTGATGGCCCTACGACTAAGTCCTTGCTATAGGACATCTACCGTGTCAACTCCACGACAGTTGGCGCCCACCGTGGGGCCAGCGCACGGTGGATTTGAGTTCTTGAAGGGCAACTTCGAAGGGCTCAAGGGATACGCTGTGGGCCGGATGACCAAGAGTCGTTGCGGCAAGCTCTACATCGACGACGAAGGCTGGGGCCCCGAGGCCGGCTCAATCGAGTACGGTTACCGGGTCTCCTTCGGCGGAATTCACGTCTTCACCGGCCAGATCGGCGAGTCGGGCCCTGAGCCGGACGTCCACACCAACCTCATCGAAATGGCTCAGCGCTCCAGGACCACCCGTGTTCAATCTATCGTGAAGCATGCCTTCGTAGGCTGCATCCACGGTGGTGAATACTCCGAAGGATCAGTGGAAGGCGGAGAGACGACCATCTGCTCTGATACTGCATCATCAACAGGTGAGATGGACTCGTTGTACCAGCTGCAAGACGGCATGCTCGGGGGCTGCTCCGATGGCAGTAGTATTTCAGACCCCCTTGACCTACCGAATTGGGCCGGAGTCTTCATGGCAGGGACGCAGCCCGGGCAGAACTCTACCCCAGCAGCAGTAGCAACTACCGGGTCGGCAGCAGCTGGGTCAGGAGACCCCGCCCGCCCCCGGCTCAGATTCTAATGGACCTCATGGGTAGGTTGACGACTCTGTTAACCGCCGTGGTAGAGCCGGCGGATAAAGCCCAGCATGACGCAGAAGTGGCACGCGTGCGGGAGGAGATGGTGCAAGCTAAGGAAAATCTATTCGCAGAGGAAACCCAGATGGCAGCAGAACAAGCAGCTCTGGATGCTCGTGCTCAGCAACTTCAAGCAGAAACTTTCCAGCTCTCGGTGGATCTTAAAGCATCAAACAAGGTCATGAGGAGGAGGCATCAGAAAACTCAGTCGCGTCTGCCTCTAACGCTAGATCCGAGGAACCTGTTCCATACACCCGGGGCTGGGGGAGCAACCCGCCGGAGGCAAACCGGGTCACGAAACCCGGTGCACCAGTTCAGGCATGCGCCATGGATCCACCTCGTATAAATACAGCTCCTCCTTGTTATGTGTCAACACCTCCGGGTCACTTCTCCAACCCTCTGGAAAACCTCATCGCAGTGTCGGCTCGTTTGGCGGCTCTCCCAATGGAAGGCGACTCGCCAGCAGCAATTGAAACCCGGAGGGTAAGAGAACTACTTCAGACAGCTCTGGCCTAGTAGGATGCATACTCCTACAGTCGAGACAGGATCCATTCAACTCCTCGCCCGAGACAGAGCCCGAGTTACAGTAGGCACATGGAGTCTGCAGAGATGTCAAGTAATGCTCAACGCCACAACCGGCCATATAGGCATGAGCCGGTACGGGGCTGGAGCCCTCAACTTGGCGGATCAAGAGAGGATTCGTCAAGAGGCGAAACGAGCGGCTCAAATGGCGGCAGAGCAGGCGGCTCATCAAACCTTTCTGGCTTATCCAGCAACCTCGGTTGAGGCAGGAGTGGCCACAAGAACTGGAGGCGTACCTTGCTTGGTACCATCCATACGCAATGAGCGGTTGCCAAAGGATTTCAAGGGGCCTCGTAAGGTGCCTAATTACATGGCTGACCTACAGCCGGGGGCTTGGATTGAGAGTTATGAGATGGCTATGGAACTATTGGAGGTTATCGACGCCGCAATGGCCAATTATTTTACCATGATGTTGGATGGAACAGCTCGGACTTGGTTGAAGGGATTGCCACCCAATTCTATTGGCTCATGGGCAGAGTTGAAAGCATGGCTCATCCAGAACTTTAAGGACACGTGTAAGCAGCCAATGTCGAGTGTGGACTTGACCATCTGCAAGCAAGAGGATGGTGAATCTACAACCCATTGGGTGCGCCGGGTCAAGGAGGTAATACATTCATCTGATAAGATGGATGCCGGCTCAGCAGTTTTAATGTTGGAGAAAAATTGCCGTTTTGAACCTCTGAAGCAGAAGCTGGGGTGGCTCAAACGTGACTGTAATGACATGGGAACATTGATGGCGGCTCTTGTCAAGTATGCTGATTCTGACACCACCAAGGACCCAGTGTCTGACGAAGAAAAGGCAACGAAGGGAAAGAAGAACGGCAACTGCAAGGGTCACCAGCATAACCCGGCAAATCAGGGTGGTAATAAACGTAAGGCTGATGAGTTTGTTGCTAATACTAATGCGTAGGGGGGTAATCAAAGGCGCAAGGACAGACAACCCCCTTGTGGAAGGATTGCACGATCATGAAGGCATTTTAAAATTCAAATGCGTTTGATGGGGGTCACGGCCTGGGTGGCGGTTCTGGTGGAGGCGGCTTCCAGGGCCCGGGCGCCGGTTCAGGCGGAGGAGGTTTTCACGGTCAGGGTTATCCTGGTCACCAAGGAGGATATAATCACCAACCCGGCCAGGGTAATCAGTAGCAGCAGTCCGGTTATCAGAGCAACCCGAAGCAGCTGAGTAGTGGGCAATATCATGTATTTACATCCAGTTTATGTAAGAGGGACCAAAAACTTCACAAGAGAGCCATCAATGCTGTTGAGCCAGCAGTTCCACGTTATCTACGTTGGTCAGAGCAGCCTATTGTGTGGAGCAGAGAGGATCACCTGCCCCGGGTTGATAATCCAGGTCACTTGGCTTTGGTAGTGGCACCTCAAGTTGGTGGATACAAGTTTACTAAGGTACTGATGGATGGAGGCAGCAGCATCAACATCCTCTACTATGAGACGTTCCACCGGATGGGATTGACTGATAAAAATCTTAAACAATCCAACACTGTTTTTCACGGTGTGGTACCTAGTAGTCGGCATACCCAGTTGGTAAGATTGAGCTGGAAGTAGCCTTTGGGGATGAGTATGACTCCAGAGCGGAAAAATTAACCTTTGAGGTGGTTAAGATCAAGAGCCCATATCATGCTCTGTTTGGGCGGCCGGCTTATGCCAAGTTCATGGCTTGGCCGTGTTACGTGTATTTGCAGCTCAAGATGTCGGGTCATAAAGGCACCATTACAGTACATGGGAGCTGGAAGATAGCCTTGGAGTGTGAAGAAGGTGATGCTGCCTATGCTGAATCTGTTTGTGCAACAGAGGAGTTAAAATTTTACAAGGATCATGTTGACCCGGCAGACATGACGTCATTAAAGAAACCAACAACGATGCATGAGTCGGTATTGAAATTCCAATCAGCTGATGACATTAAGATGGTTGACTTTGTGCCTGGCGACTCATCCAAACAGTTCATCATCAGCGCAAACTTGGATCCAAAATAGGAAAGCGCGCTCATCGAGTTCATCCGTGAGAACCGGGACAACTTTGCATGGAAACCTTCAGACATGTCGGGTGTCCCAAGAGAACTCGCTGAGCACACTCTTAATATTGATCCAAAGTTCAAACCTGTCCGACAGTTTCTCTGACGGTTCAATGAGGAAAGGCGCGAGGCCATTGGAGAAGAGGTGGCCCGGATCTTAGCAGCCGTGTTCATTGTGGATGTCTTTCACCCGGAGTGGTTAGCTAACCCAGTGCTTGTACTAAAAAAGAATGGCACCTGGCGTATGTGTGTGGATTACACCGACCCAAATAAAGCTTGTCCGGCTGATCCTTTTGCTCTCCCTCGTATTGATCAAATCATTGATGCTACTGTGGGTTGCGCACGTTTGAGTTTCTTGGATGCTTATTCCGGTTATCATCAGATTAAGATGGCAATCAAAGATCAGGAGAAGACAACTTTTATTACTCCCTTTGGAGCTTTCTGCTATGTGTCTATGCCTTTCGGGCTTAAGAGTGCCCAGGCGAGTTACCAGCGGTGTGTGAAGAATTGTCTTCACGATCCGATTGGGCGTAATGTTCATGCTTATGTGGGTGACATAGTGGTGAAATCCAGGAAAGAGGAAACCTTGATCACAGATCTGAAAGAGACTTTTGATAATCTCCGGGTCTACAAGATGATGCTTAACCCGGCCAAGTGTGTTTTTGGAGTTCCAGCCGGCAAGCTTTTGGGTTTTTTGGTGTCCAACAGAGGCATTGAAGCTAACCCAGAGAAAATCAAGGCAATTACATCCCTAGCCAAACCAACATGCATCAATGATGTCCAGCGGCTGGCGGGTCGAGTTGCAGCTTTGAGCCGGTTCATAATCCGATTAGGGGAAAGGCAATTCCTCTGTATCAGATGATGAAGAAAACAGATGCATTTGTTTGGAGTGATGCTGCAAATGCCGCTTTTGAGGATCTGAAGACACAGCTTGCTGAGCCGCCAGTCCTGGCAGCTCCAATTGAGAAAGAGCCGCTATTGTTATATGTGGCTGCCAACTCACGAGCTGTAAGTGTGGCTATTGTGGTAGAGCGCAAGGAGGCTAGCAAAGAGCATCCGGTTCAATGGCCGGTTTATTACGTCAGTGAAGTGCTAATTGAATCTAAACAACGATATCCACATTGGCAGAAGCTTGTATATGGGGTGTTCATGGCAAGCCGGAAGCTTAAGCATTACTTTTAGGGACATCCAATCACTATGGTTAGCTCTGCTCCTTTGGAAGACATTATTCAAAACAGAGAAGCCATTGGGCGAGTCGCCAAGTGGGCAATTGAGCTTGGGTCTCATGGGTTAAAGTATGTTCCACGTACTGCAATTAAGTCTCAAGCCCTGGTTGACTTCATCAATGACTGGATAGAGATGCAGATGCCAGAAGAGAAGCCAGACAACACGTATTGGACTATTCATGTTGATGGGTCCAGGCAGTTGGAAGGCTCGGGGGCTGGAGTCGTGCTAACTTCCCCACGAGGTGAAATTTTTTGTTATGTGTTACGGTTGATGTTTCCTTGCACTAACAACACAGCAGAGTATGAAGCCTTGCTCCGTGGTCTTCGAGTGGCAAAAGAGATGAGCTTGAGCCGGGTCAGATGTCTTGGCGACTCGGATCTAGTGGCTCAACAGGTATCTGGCAAGTGGGATTCCAAGGACCCTCTCATGGTGGCTTATCGCCGAGAGGTTGATGCCGTTGCAGGACATTTTAAAGGTTATCAGGTGGAGCACATTGACCGTCGAAAGAAGGAAGCAGCTAATGCTTTAAGCCGGCTGGGGTCTCAGCGTAAGCCGGTGCCACCTAACACCTTTTTGGATGTTTTGCATAACCCCTCTGTCAAGTTGCCCACAGAAGAAGATTTAGCTGTTCCTGACCCGGAGGCGCAGTTGGTAGCGGCTCTTCATGTCATCCCAAATTGGATGGTGCCGTTCTTGTCTTACATGACCCGGGGAGAGTTGCGAGCGGATGAGACCCTGGCTCGACAGATAACCCGGTGATCTAAGTCCATGACGATTTCAGATGGAGAGTTATATCATCACAGTGTTTCCAGAGTGTTTCAGCGGTGTGTTTCCCCCGAAGAAGGTCAAGAAATCCTTCGTCAGATCCATGAAGGCGACTTTGGTCATCACGCCGGGTCAAAATCTTTAGTGGCCAAGGCATTTCATCATGGTTTTTACTGGTTGACGGCTCACGCTGATGCAGAAGATCTGGTCAGTAGATGTGATGGATGTCAAAAATTTGCACGACGAGCGCATGTGCCGGCTCAAGAGCTCCGGATGATTCCAATCACTTGGCCGTTTGCGGTCTG
The DNA here is from genome assembly GCF_003073215.2 of Triticum urartu. NCBI lineage: Eukaryota > Viridiplantae > Streptophyta > Magnoliopsida > Poales > Poaceae > Triticum > Triticum urartu. Next base: position 465,893,093 of record NC_053023.1, on the reverse strand, counting down.
GGGCTTGACATGGTGGGACCTTTCAAAAGGTCTAAGGATAAAAAGATACATCTCCTGGTGGCAGTTGATAAATTCACCAAGTGGGTTGAGGCGGAGCCTATGAGTAAATGTGATGCAGCCACGGCGGTTCAGTTCATGAAAAAAGTGATTTTCCATTTCGGTTTTCCACATAGTATTATCACTGACAATGGCACTAATCTATCCCAAGGGGCTATGGAAGAGTTTTGTCAACGAGAACACATCCAGCTTGATGTTTCTTCGGTAGCTCATCCTCAATCCAACGGTCAAGCTGAGAGAGCCAATCAGGAAATTTTGAAAGGGCTCAAACCCCAGCTTATGCTTCCTTTACAGCAAACGCCGGGTTGTTGGGTAGAGGAATTACCCTTGGTGTTATGGAGTATCAACACTATGCCCAATAGGTCTACGGGTTACACACCTTTCTTCATGGTTTATGGAGCAGAAGCAGTATTGCCTAGTGACATCCTTCATGACTCGCCCCGTGTGGCGGCTTATGTTGAAGCTAATAATGAACAAGCCAGACAGGATGCACTTGACTTTTTGGATGAAGAAAGAGACTTAGCAGCAGCCCGATCAGCAATTTATCGACAGGACCTACGTCATTATCACAGCAACCGGGTTAAGTCCAGGACTTTTCAGGAAGGTGACTTGGTGCTTCGGCTCATCCAGGATCTCTCAGATGCACACAAGTTATGCCCGCCTTGGGAAGGACCTTTTGTGGTCAGTAAGAACTTAAACAACGGGTCATATTACCTCATTGACGTTTGAGAGCACAAAGACTCACGTAAGTCAGAGGAAGAGACCCGTCGGACGTGGAACATTGCTCAACTTCGGCCATACTACACCTGAGCCACCGGCTCTCATCATGTACATATGTTCACACTGTATATACCATGATAAGCAATAAACTAAGACCATCAGTCTCTTTTCTTTTCAAAGATTATGTTTTTTCTCATTTGCAAAAGACTATTAAGGAGCTGATCATATTTGAATCAAGTCTAACCTTTTTTGCTCCGGCTTATGATCGTATCCGAATTTAGCTACAAATCTCATGGTCACTTGGGGGCTTCCTGTTCAAACATAGGTCGTATTCGAACCAAAGAGAACATAGCTGTCGTAACCCTCTTGATCGGTTCAAGGCCAAAACTCACTTGGGGGCTTCTTGATCGTATCCGAATCAAAGCTTAACCCCTTTTGAGTCCGACTTGGATCATATTCGAATCAGGGTCGTTAAAAACCTCTCAAGGTCATTTGGGAGCTTCCTATTCAAACATAGGTCGTATTCGAACCAAAGAGAACATAGCTGTCGGTACCCTCTTGATCGGCGCAACACCAAAGCGACTGGAGGCTATATGGTCGTATTTGAACCTTAGCTTAACCACTTTGGTCCGGTTTACTGACCGTATTCGCATCAGAAACCCCCACCTTTTTTAGTACAGGATTAAATTATGTTTATTATCTATTGTTTGCTTTTTTGTTGTTTCAATATTACAAACAATTAGCCTGGTCCTCTTCACTGGCTCGACTATTTAACAGCACAGCTGCCCTGGTCATTCACACCGGCGGTTTACGGATCAAAAGGTACAGCCTACTAAGGTATAGTAATCATTGAGTATTCAAAACAGCATTGGCTTCTCATAAAGGTTGAATTATCAAATTCATCACCCGGGTCATTTAACCCGGCAATTTAAGGATCAAAAGGGACAAGGTATGGTTATTACTTATACGCACTTACCTTCTGCGTTAACTAAAGAGTTAGTTTTAAACCCTTATCTTTTATTTATATTTGTCTCTGATTTTTATTGAGGTAAATATATTGGCTATAAATTAGGTATTTAAACCCGTTTGGTTTTAAACCGCCAAGCCAGTCTTTTCTTTGTATTTATAGGAACAGAGTTCAAGCATTGCAGAGACGAGTATTAAACGATACATACATTGGCATTTGGAAACACAGGTTCACATAGAAGTATTTTGTGCGCGATGGCATAAGTAAACATGCGGTGTTTTAAACAACTAAGTTATTAGAAGGCTTTATAAGCCCATGAAGATGCTCATTGTCCCTCCCTTGCCGATTCACCACTTTCTGTTTGCTGGAAATTGGGTTTTGACCAATCAAAGCCATTCACGGCGACAAATTCGGCTTCATCGTCGATCAGGTCGACCGGGTCAATCTCCGAGGAAAATGTATATTCTCTTACTGGTGGGATCAAATCTGTTACTTTGTATGAGGGAGTGGCCATCTTCTTATTCTCACTATCAAAACCCGACTAGTACTTGTCAACATTGGTGTCATCTCCAAGGCTAGTCGCCTGAGCCCGGACTTTGCGTACACAAGCCATAAAGTCATCCTGATCAAAAGGAGACCCATCCTCCTTCACGGTGGGATAGCCTCTTGCTACGTCCGCCGGGTCTAGGTCTGGCACCTAAGCCTTGGTGCGGCTTAGGGCAGTTAAAGCTCCGGCTCGCGCGCAGGAGAGTTTTACTTCTTGGAACCTGGCAGGAAGGATAGACAGCTTCTTTAGGACATCACTAAGCCGGTTGGGTCCTTCATTAGCAGGAGAGATGGCAGCCAGAGCCCGTTGTGCACCGATATACAATTGTTCAACCAAAGCATATACTGCCTTCAGTTTAGTCAATGGGTCTTGGCTCAGATTCTTGCTTCGAGGACCTGCATAAATGTTTTCACACAAAATCAGTTGGCGGATTATACTCCGGTTTGGCAAGAAACGCACAAAAAGGTCAAGTCAGATAATGTACCAAAGATAGCAGCTACCATTTGAGACACCTGCCCCTTTAAACCGTTCAGCTCTGTTGAAATCTCTTTCAAAGCTGTTTCGGCTGTCTCAACTCGTTGGATCAGAAGTGTTTTTCCTTTTCCCAAGTTTTCTCCTTGGTAGCAAAGCTGGTCTTCAAATTTTCCGTTGCAGAGAGGCTTATTTGTAGTTTGGAGTTAGAAGATTTGATTTCTGACTCCCGACTTGCTAGCCGGGTCTTTGCGTCAGTCAATTGAGAGTTCAACTCAGACAAGGCATTCTGTAAAACATTCAGATGAGCCAAGACTTGGTTTCAAATTCAAATTCAAGATTCAAGTCTCAAACACTTTACAAACAAACCACTTGTAAAGTACTTGACACTAGGGGGCTAATGTATGCCAAATCAGATTTCTACGACTCTACAAAAATATTTAAAGTCCCAAGTACTTTACAAAGTAATAGCACTTGGCACTTGGGGGCTAATGTATGCAGTTCAGCAAGTCTATCAAGGTTAAACCGGAGAATTAAGTACTTTGAAGACGGTCTTAACAACAATTTTTAAGTACCGAGTCACTTATGATCAAAGTGAACTGGTACTTGGGGACTACAGGTGAAGCTTTGTTGTTATCATTGATTCAGAGGTAAAAGCTGTGGCCTATATTTTACAGTCTATAGGTTATTCTGCTTCTCTCATAATCTGAAGACTTGGGGGCTTAAGGAATACTAGTAAACCAGAAAAAGCGTACCTCATACTTCAACTGAAGCTGCTGGACCATCTCGATCTCAGACTCGCGTCTGGAGTGCATATGACTGAGATAGTCGGATACAATGTCACTGGCATTGAGACGATCATAGTTGGCGATGTCAAAGAGAACCTTTTGCCTCTCCAATGCCTCTTGCTTTGCTGTACACCAAGCCAGCATCGTTGGGTTCCCCGGCTCAACAAAGCGGCTCCCAGTAATTTGAACATCTTGAGCAGGTGGAGACGACGGGTCGGTTGAGCTTGACGGTCCAGCTGTAGAAGGATTCACAGTGGCTTCGTCAAAATATGGCTCCGGGGGATTTGCTTCATTGACAATAGGCGGGTCTTCTGGAGCGTCAGTTAATGTAGAAGGCGGCCTAGCCGGGTCAGATGCCAGCACTGGCGGGTCTTCCACCGGTTTTGTTGCCTTTGCCTTTTTTGATTTAGCTTGGCCGCTAAGAAAAAAATGTTGCAGGAATGTCGGTATAAAGATAAATTTGAACAACCCAAAAGAAAGGAGGATTACTGATTACCCTGGAGCAGTCTTGAAAGCCGGGAACTGGGTTTGCGAAGAGTCACCAGAGGAACGAGACACCTCCTGAAAGAATAAAAAAAGTTCACAGAAATACAAGGAGAAGGATCCGTTAAGAAGAGTTAAAGATGGAGATAAGTAAACCTCATTTGGACGTTTCTGAGCAGTTTGTTGAAGGACGATAGCCGGCTCATCTTCAAACCTAGCTTCACGGCGGCTTTCATGCTGCTGCTTTTTCAAATGAAAGTTGGGATCCAAGTGAGCTAAAGGGTTAGAAAACCTTACTTTACGGATCACTCGTCGAACTTTGTGTCTTGGTAAGGGCTCTGAGTCGGAGGAAATAATAGTTACCTCAGTTTCCCCGGCCTGACTGGCCCCAATGTCATCCTAGTAAGGATCAGTGTCAATAAGATTGTTAAAAAATTGGCCAAGGGAATCAAGGGCTACCTCCGAGTCAGATGTGTCATCAAGTTTCATCAAATCTTCAGCAGTGGTCTTCTTTTTCTCCGGGTCATTTTCTTGGCATTCATGGCGGCGATTTTCGCCTTCTTGGCAGCTTCGTGATCATATTTCACTTTCCAAAAATCAAAATTGGCCTACAAAGACAAGACGAAGGATCAGTGATAAACAATACGGCTGGGCAAAATACAAAGGAGAAAAGATCAAAATATCCTTACTTCTGGTACCGGGTTAAGTTTACAGAAGGGATTTAACCCAACAATGCTGTAGTCTTCATATTTCCCATTTACCAAAAGGTTTGACATTGAGACAATGTCTTCTTCGGTTAATTGAACCGGGCTATGACGAAGAGAGTCGTCCGGGCCTCCACCATATTCATACATCAATTTTGACTCGCGGCTTAATGGAATAACCCGCCATGAGATCCAGCAGTGGGTCAGATCAACTCTGGTTAAACCGTTCCCCAAGAAAGCGTTGATTCTTCTGATGGATGGAAGCAGCCTCTTGCGTTCAGCAACAGTAAGTTTATCTGGAAGTACAAACTTGGAGTCAAGACGATCAGGGCGGTAACCCGGCATTGGCTTCTCATTGGCTGGTGAGATGTCCTGACAGTAAAACCAAGTTTGGTTCCGGTCCTTTGGATGACTTGGAAAAACTATGAGAGGGAAGACAGCACCCTGCCTGCGCTGAATTGAGATGCCTCCAAGCTCTAAGCTAACTCCATTGGTGCACTCGTTCTGCCGGTTCAGATAGAAGTATTCTCTAAACAGTTCTACAGTCGGCTCTTGCTGAAGATATACCTCACAGAGCACTTGGAAGTTACAAATATTAGATATGGAATTGGGCCCAATGTCCTGAGGATGGAGTTTGAAAAAGTGAAGGACCTCTCTGAAGAACTTTCAATCGGGCGGTGAGAAGCCACGGTTCATGTGGTCAGTAAAGACAATCACCTCGCCGTCTTTTGGATTGGGTCGTTCTTCTTCCGGGTTAGGAGCATGATAAGACATAACGGTTTTTACGGCAGAAACCCAATGAGGAAGAACTCTTTTAAACAATCCTCACTTATGGTTGAGGGGACCCAGTTACAGATGGTGGGTGTCTTTGACGGCATGATGTGTAAGGAACTGAAAAAGAAAAAAATAACATGCCGGTTCAGTTTACGGCAAGATTAACAGTTAAAGGATGAAGATGTAAAACAAGTAACGGCGGCCTAACTAAGGGCTAATGACATATAAGGAAAGGAAAGCCGGAGTGGTAAGCCACCATGACTATAGATTCTCTCAGAAATCGAATCCAGCTAAGTCTTGGTGTAAACAAGTTTCACCAAGCTATCATTATTATTTTGGATCAAATGGCTATCCCAAAAAGAAAATATTCTAGACCTAAAAATCCAGTACAAATGAGTTCGTCAGCTATAATGAAGCATCTATACAGGAAAAAGGGATCTACTAATATCAAAAATGGACGCAAAACAACTACTGCGCGAGTTATATTTCTTTTTTGGATCAGACGAAGTTGCGGAAGAAGAGCTACAAGAAGATCCGTGACGAACAAGCAAAGAACACTGATGAACTCGCAACCCTAATGCATATTTAGATGTGTGAGAAAGAAGGAACTTACGAGATGCAGATCTACTGCGAAGAGTTGCCGCGTCTCTCTGGATGAACTCAGAGTGGTGCAGCGGCCGACGTTGAGGACAACGGTGAGTGCTACGGCGGCGGCGGAGCTCCAGAAGCAGGGAGGCACCGACAGGAAGAAGACAGAGAGAGAGAGAGAGAGAAGAATGAGGAAGGCCGGGGCAAGCCTATTTATAAGGGCAAGATGCGAATAGACGGGCACAAAAATCAAGGGAGAACCAAATAATGGTTATCCAACTATATAGACGCCTCGATTCTCGGGAAGCATTAAAGATAAAGGGTCCATTGGAAGATGACGTCATGAAAATTTTTTGTGTCTTCAAAAGATGACGTCACGGCGGGTTACAGAGTTCCTCAGACAGAAGAAGATGGATTTCATCTAAGTATTGAAGATTGACAAAGAACAAAGTTCAAAGTCAACTTGGGGCCTAATGTTGGGGATATTACTACCAGTATGACCCGCCCAGGAGGGGCCGGGTCAGCCCTAATGGTGGGTTACATAAGAAGCCTAGTAAACATTCAAGATGATAGTTTATTAAACATATAGAAGGCCCAAGGGCCAGGGGCCGGCTTAAGGCCCGATATTGTAATCCTCCGTATGTAAGGAAAGACTTGTAAAGAAAATCTTGTAAAGAAAGTAACCGAGCCAGACACGATTATGAGCCGGCCGGGACTCTGTAGGCCACCAGGCGTCAACCCATGTATATAAGGGGACGACCCGGTGGCGACTTAGGGTAAGAAACAACCAGATCGATAACCAAGCCGGCGAGTTGAGCCCCTTGGAGATCGAAACCTCAGCAATACCAATCCCAACTAGACGTAGGCTTTTACCTTCATCGTAATGGGCCGAACTAGTATAAAAACTCTCTCGTGTCCTTTGTCCCGATCAACCCCTTTAAGCTTGCTAGTGCGATGGCCCTACGACTAAGTCCTTTCTCAAGGACATCTGCCGTGTCAACTCCATGACAGGAACCGAGGTGGGCGCAGATCTCACTGGAGTGCTTCGACGGAGTGGAAGGAGAGGCGGGGCTTGCCGGATATAGTCGCCGGAGCTCTCTCCGGCGACGTGGGCGACACGGCGTGGCGGAGGAGACCCGGACAGCGGCGACGCCGGAGGTAGCCGGGCGGCGCGGCCGGAGATCCACAGCACTGGGAGGGCGGCGGCGGCCGGCCGGAGTGGAGATTGGCGGCGAGGTGAACGAAGACGGAGGGGCGGCGCGCGGCGGAGCTCTCTGGATCGGGCGGCAGGGTCGGGCGCGAGCGGCGGAGGAGGCGATCGGGCCTCGGGGCCCCGCAACGTGCCGCGGCGGGCCGGCGGTAGGGACGGCGCAGTGGCACCACGTGGCGGCACGGGGTTGGATATGGGCGGCAGCGGCGCGGGTGTCTGGTGAGGGGCAGACACGTCCGGCGGCGGCGGGAGCGATTTTTAGGGTTAGGATTGGAGTTTGCCTCAGATTTGGAGGGGAAGACTAATTTATACCTAGAAGGAGGTGGGAGTGTCCAAATGAAGAGCGGTTTTCGGCCACGCGATCGTGATCGAACGGCCAAGGGGATGGAGGGGTTTTGGATGGGTTATTTGGCCACTTTGAAGGGGTGTTGGGCTGCAACACACACGAGGCCTTTACGGTTCCCCGGTTAACCGTTGGAGTATCAAACGAACTCCAAATGGCATGAAACTTGACAGGCGGTCTACCGGTGGTGTACCAAGGCTGCTTGGAAAATCTCGGTCCATTCCGAGAATGTTTAACAACCGCTCACGAAAAGAGACAAAAGGGAGCGCCGAAGGACATAGGAGTGTCGGATTGCAAAACGGACAACGGGGAAAATGCTCGGATGCATGAGACGAACACGTATGTAAATGAGATGCACATGATGACATGATATGAAATGCATGACATGAACAAAATGCAAAACAAAGAAAAAACCCAACCACGAGGAAATCTCATAACTTAGAGCCGGAAATGGCAAGAGTCAGAGTACAAATATGGCAAATTACATCCGGGGTGTTACAACACTCCACCACTACGAAAGGATCTCATCCCAAGATCTAGGACTGAAAGAACTCCGGATACTCGGAACAGAGGTGGTCCTCGCGTTCTCAGGTGGCTTCTCGGTCGGAATGGTGTAACCACTTCACTTTCAGGAATTTGATAGACTTGTTGCGAGTCTTGCGCTCAGTTTCTTCAAGAATAGCGACGGGATGCTCATGATAAGACATGTCTTCTTGGAGATCAATCTCTTCGAAGTTTATGGTGCGCTCAGGCGTCTTGAAGCACTTGCGAAGCTGAGACACATGAAACACGTCGTGCACATTTGCAAAGTTGGATGGAAGCTCAAGTCGATAGGCAAGATCGCCTCTTTTGCCAATGATCTTGAAAGGACCCACGTATCTAGGGGCAAGCTTCCCTTTGATACTGAAGCAACGAGTACCTTTCACTGGAGAGACGTGGAGGTAGACATGGTCTCCTATCTCAAGGCCAACTCATGATGCTTGCTATCATAGTAACTCTTCTGATGCGATTGCGCGGCTTTGAGATTTTCACGGATGACTTTGAACATTTCTAAAGCTTCTATGATTAAGTCATTGCCAAGAAGTTGGCGTTCATCAGTCTCTGACCAATTAAGAGGAGTATGACACTTTCTGCTATAGAGAATCTCGAATGGGGACTTGCCCGAACTCGCTTGGAAGTTGTTGTTGTAGGAGAACTCGGCATATGGAAGACAATCTTCCCACTTCGTACCAAAGGAAATGACACAAGCCCTGAGCATATCTTAAAGGATTTGATTTACTCGCTCGACTTGTCCACTAGTTTGAGGATGTAAGGCTATGCTGAAGCGAATGTTGGTGCCCATGGCCTTCTAAAAGGAGTCCCAGAACTTAGACGTAAAGATGCTTCCACGATCTAAAGATATCAATTGTGGAATGCCATGCAAGGAGACAATCCTGGAGGTGTATAGCTCTGCCAACTGAGCTACTGTGATAGATTCTTTGATAGGAAGAAAATGAGCCACTTTAGTAAGCTTGTCGATGACAACAAAGATAGCATCATTGCCACGCTTGGACTTGGGAAATCCAGTCACGAAGTCCATCTCAATATGATCACACTTCCATTCTGGAATGGCAAGAGGTTGAAGGAGACCAGCTGGCTGTTGGTGTTCTGCTTTCACTCTTCTGCAGACATCACGTTCATTCACAAACTGAGTAATTTCTCGCTTCATTCGAGTCCACCAATACGCCTGCTTGAGGTCATGGTACATCTTTGTACTTCCAGGATGAATAGATAGGAGTGAATTGAGAGCCTCATTCATAATGACTTTACGTAGATCACCCTTAGGAACCACATTTCGATCCTCGAAGAATAGCGTGTCTTTGTCATAAAGGCGATAACACTTGTACTTGGGTTGGCTCTTGGCAATTCCATTCTTCACCTTCTTCACCATGACATCAAGTAGTTGTGCCTCACGAATCTGATCTTCCAAAGTAGGAGAGACTTGGAGGTTGGCAAGAAATCCTTGAGGAACAACTTGGAGATTTAGTTTGCGGAAAGCTTCACAAAGATCCCTTTGGTAGGGCTTGAGAATCAAACTGTTGCAATAAGCCTTCCTGCTCAAAGCATCTGCAATGACATTGGCCTTGCCTGGAGTATATTCAATACTCGGATTATACTCTTGAATCATTTCGACCCAACGAGTCTGCCTGAGGTTGAGGTTGGGTTGAGTGAAGATGTACTTGAGGCTCTTATGATCAGTGAAGATGTCCACTTTCCTTCCCAACAAGAGATGTCTCCATGTTAAAAGAGCATGGACAACTGCCGCCAACTCGAGGTCATGAGTGGGGTAGTTCTTTTCGTTGGGCTTCAACTGGCGAGAGGTATAGGCCACAACTTTCTTCTATTGCATTAACACAGCACCGAGACCTTGCAGGGAGGCATCACAGAAAACTTCGAATGGTTTGGATTCATCAGGAGGAGTCAGAACTAGAGCTGTGACTAGCTTCTCTTTAAGGGTGTTGAAAGCGATGTCACATTCAGGCGTCCAGACATACTTCACATGCTTCTGGAGGAGGTTGGAAAGAGGCTTCACGATCTTAGAGAAATTCTCAACGAATCTTCGACAATAGCTTGCAAGCCCAAGGAAACTGCAGAGCTGCTTCACATTCTGAGGCGGTTCCCAATTGACAGTTGCAGACACCTTCTCAGGATTAATAGCTATGCCCTTGGCGGAGATGATATGGCCAAGGTATAGAACCTCATCGAGCCAAAACTCACACTTTGAAAACTTCGCATAGAATTGATATTCTCTAAGTTTGTCCAGCACCAATCTCAAATGCTTGTCATGATCCTCCTTGTTCTTGGAAAAGACCAATATGTCAAAATCATCGAGATACACCAAGACGAAATCATTTGTGTAAGGGTTGAAGATGAAGTTCATCATGCGAGAGAATGTTGGAGGAGCATTGACAAGGCCGAAAGACATGACAGTATATTCATAAGAACCATAGCTTGTTCTGAAAGCTGTCTTGGGGATATCTTGTTCATGAATGCGAATCTGATGATATCCCATACGGAGGTCAAGCTTGGAGAATACTTGAGAACCTTTGAGTTGTTTAAAAAGCTCATTGATGTTGGGAAGTGGGTACTTGTTCTTTATGGTCGTCTTGTTCAATGGACGGTAGTCGACACAAAATCGGTCCGTGCCATCCTTCTTCTTGACAAAAAGAACACCACAACCCCATGGAGAAGAGCTCGGTCGGATCAGACCCATACGCTCTTGTACATCGAGTTGTTTCTTCATCTCCTTCAACTCTTCTGGTCCAAGCTTGTAAGGATATTTACAAACAGGTTCCGTGCCAGGCTCAAGATCGATGACGAATTCAACTGGCTGGTGAGAAGGCATTCCTGGAAGCTCTTCTAGAAAGACGTCTTGATATTCACAAACAACTGGAATCTGAGAGATGGCATTCAACTCGCCCTTCTCATTGAGAGAAAACAATCGAATGGTATCATCCCGAGCGGCAAAGATGATCACATCCTTAGAAGAGTGTGTCAATTGAATCTGTCTGGCAGCACAATCAAGCTGAGTCTTGTGCTTAGAAAGCCAGTCCATGCCGAGAATTAGATCAATATCCGAGTCACCAAGAACAATCAGAGAGGACAGAAATTTATAGTCTCCAAACTGGACAGAGACATCGGGAGCAACCAAACTAGAAGTCATAAGCTTTCCCGGAGAAACAACTTGCATGACTTTGGACAAAACCTCTGTGTCAACATTGTGCTCCGATGCAAATGAGAATGACATGAAAGAATGCGATGCACCAGTGTCAAAAAGAACTTTTTCTGGAATGTCATTAACAGCAAGGTTACCCATAATCACTTCTGAAGAGTCCTCTGCCTGAGCTTCGTTCATCATGTTGACCTTTGCAAACTTGGGATTATGCTTGACCACTGCATTGCTGGCAGATCTCACAGGAGGAGGAGGCGGAAGGCGCCTCTAGTTGAAGCATTTGTTTGCATAGCGCCCTTTCTGCTGTCACTTGTTGTAAGTAAATTCTAAGAGCGGACGGTGATACGGAGCACTTGACCTTGGAGCATGAGACGGAGCTTTGTTCTGATAGCCTGGGTTGGGTGGGTGGGAATATCCATTGCCACCTTTGCTCTTCTGCTGATAAGGCTGACGGAACGGAGGAGGAGGAGGCAACCAGAACTTTTTCTGCTTAGCTACCACTTGAGATGAAGAAGACGATTGAGTTGCATCCCTGACTCTCTTCTTAGAAGCATCGCAGTTGAGCTGAGCAGCCTCTTGCTTTAGTGCCATGTTGTAGAACTCATCATACTCGGTCGGCTCAAAAAGCACGAGATCTAGTTGCAGATCTTCTCTTCTCTGAGGCCACCTCTGAATTGATAAATCATGCTCTTCTCATCAGGGACGTCTTGTTTAGCGAAGCGAGCGAGCCTCTGAAACAGAATGTTTTATTAGTAAGCAGACAAGCTGCCTTGCTTGAGATTGCGGAACTCCTCGCGCTTACTCTCAGCAACACTTTGAGGAATGTGGTGAGCTTTGAAGTCTCGGCGGAAATCATCCCAGGTAATCACACGACCTCCTCTAGAATCTTTGTATTGTTGATACCACTCAGCAGCTTGGTCTTTGAGTTGGAATGAAGCAAACTTGACAAAGTCCTCAGGCCTAACATTGCTACATTCAAAATGTTTGCAGATATCCACGAGCCAATCGTCAGCGTCTGTGGCCTCGACACAGTTACTGAACGACTTCGGCTGGTTTGCGAGGAACTGATTGAGATTAGCAAACTAAGCTTGATTGTTGCCTTGGCCTTGATTTCCTTGGTTGCGCTCTTGCAAGAGTTGCATAAGCATCTGCGTGTTGGCATTGGTGGCGGCCATGACAGCTTGCCATGCCTCTGGAGGTGGAGGTGGTGGCGGAGGTTCCGGATTCTGACGCATTGGAGGAGCCATCCTGAAGAGGGTGACATCCGTTAACATCTTGAAAGACATATATTCCAGCTGAATCAATGGATCAAAATTGCAACATATAGCCTTAACATTCAAACAAGAATGGACGAATGCATTCCAAAGTAAATCATCACACTTCCATAAGTTGAGAAGCCACTTAGATAAAGATAGATGAATAAAGCAACAAGGTATGGATAGGAGCAAATAATTGGTAAGGATTACCCAATCACAAACCAAATATCTGCGGGAAGAAATACTAGAGCTACATGAATTCCCACCTATGAAACTGCCAAACTTTCTAGTTATGCAATCAGGTGTTGGGGATACAGGGGAAGCATAATATCTCGCCCAAAACTAGCAAATCCTACATCCAGCTGTATCCATCCTTCAACACATAACCAAGAAACCTTTGGAAATCATTTACCTCAACCTTCGAAAAGCATCTGTTATACGAGTTATGGCAATACTCCAGAACTCCCGCCCAAGTACTGGGTGGCGTCGAGGTTATCTCACCAACAACTGCATAAAGGAAATTTTGATGTCGGCGAACTCAGGTATTCCAGAACTGCAACGATAAAATTGTGACGACAACACCTCGGAGCTCAACTCCCTGGGACACTGCCACAATCCCTAAATGTGAGGAGGCACCAAGAACAATGTTCTCGTCACAAAACCATCGGAACGATTCCAAGATACCCGCGAGATCCTACAAAAAAATTTAGTGAAATTTGAGAAGGGAAGAGTCAAAACTCTACGTCAGGAGGCCTCACCAGAGCGACGAAGGGACTGCGGAGTAAAAAGAATCCTACTCTCCGATATATATAATCCTATAAGACTCAAAAAAATTCCTAGACTCAACAACGTCAACGATTCGATCTAGCAGGGGGCTCCAAAGTCGGGGAAGGCTCTGATTACCAACTTGTAACACCCACGATGCGGCTATATCTCCCACGTGTCGGAGCACGACTTAGAGGCATAACCGCATAGTAGGCATGTCGCAAGAGGGGTAATCTTTCCACATCCCATGTACTGAATAAGAAAGGGATAAAGAGTTGGCTTATAATCGCCACTTCACACAATACATAAATATAGCATTACATCATCCAGAATACAATCAAGGTCCGACTACGGAACCAAATAAAGAAAGACAACCTCAATTGCATAGATCCGTGATCGCCCCAACTAGGCTCCACTACTGATCATCCGGAAAGGACACATAGTAACGTCCCGAATCCTCGTCGAACTCCCACTTGAGTTTGGTAGCGTCCCCTGCACTGGCATCCTCGGCACCTGCATCTGTTTTGAAGTAATCTGTGAGTCACGGGGACTCAGAAATCTCACACCCTCGCGATCAGGATTATTTGAGCTTATGGGTAGGAAAAGGTAGTGAAGTGGATCTGCAGCAAGCACTAGCATATATGGTGACTAACTTACGCAAATGAGAGCGATAAGAGATCAAGAAGTGATCCTAAAACTAATTACGTTCAAGCATAACACGACACCGTGTTCTCTTCCTGGACTCCGTCGGAAAGAGACCATCACGGCTACACACGCGGTTGATTCATTTTAATTAAGTTAAGTTTCAAGTTTTGTACAACCGGACATTAACAAATTCCCATATGCCCATAACCGTGGGCATGGCTTTTGAAAGTTCAAAACCCTGCAGGGGTTTCCCAACTTAGCCCATCACAAGCTCTCACAGTCAATGAAGGATATTCCTTCTCCTAGGAAGACCCGATCAGACTCGAAATCCCAGTTATACGACATTTCAACAATGGTAAAACAAGACCAGCAAAGCCGCCCGATGTGCCGACAAATCCCGATAGGAGTCGCACATATCTCATTCTCAGGGCACACCGAATGAGCGCTCCGTACAACTAAAACTAAACATCGAGTTTCCCCGAGGGGGCACTGCAAAGGACTCTAGTTTGGACCAACACTCAGAGGAGCACTGGCCCGGGGGTTTAACATAAAGATGACCCTTCAGTCTGCGGAACCCAAGGGAAAAAGGCTTAGGTGGCAAATGGTAAAACCAAGGTTGGGCCTTGCTAGAGGAGTTTTATTCAAGACGAACTGTCAAGGGGTTCCCATTATAACCCAACCGCGTAAGAAACGCAAAATCAAGGAACATAACACCGGTATGACGGAAACTAGGGCGGCAAGAGTGGAACAAAACACCAGGCATAAGGCCGAGCCTTCCACCCTTTACCTAGTATATAGGTGCATCAAATTAAATAAGATATAATAATAATGATATCTCAACAATAACCATGTTCCAACATGGAACAAACTCCATCTTCACCTGCAACTAGCAACGCTATAAGAGGGGCTGAGCAAAAGCGGTAACATAGGCAAACAACGGTTTGCTAGGACAGGTAGGTTAGAGGTTTGACATGACAATATGGGAGGCATGGTATAAAAAGTGGTAGGTATCGCGGCATAGCAATAGAGCGAACAACTAGCAAGGAAAGATAGAAGTGATTTCGAGGGTATGGTCATCTTGCCCGCAAAGTTCTCCGAGTTGACGAAAACTTGATCCTCGTAAGCGTACTCAACGGGTTCCTTGATCACGTAATCGTCTCCTGGCTCTACCCAAAGCAAGAACACAAAGAAGCAAAAAATCAACCACGGTGCAATGCGCAAGCAACATGATGCAAAACATGGCATGATATGCGGCATGTGATATGCAATGCATATGCGTCCTCCGGAAGGAAAAGATTGAACCAGGCCTCAACTTGGCAACCCAAGAGTGCCGCTGGAAAGATGAGTTGATTTCGGTTGAAATCGATATAAAGATCACCGAAATCGGATGCACGGTTTGCAAATGGGAAGCAAAACAGTAATGGCACAATTCTGCGATTAATAGCACGATGCCATGTAGAATCGAACAAGAAACTAAGCTAGTGCACTCCAACATAGCAACATAGCACATGGCAGTGATCTACTCAAGATACTTGACAAAAGATGAACACTGAGCTACGGCTAAATCACACAAGAGCAGGTTCAAACAAGCATGGCAAAAGGGCAAAAGATATCAGCTTCACAGACTTTGTGAAAATAACATGTCAGAAATTAACATCAGGAAGCAATGTTTAGAGCAATATAACAATATGCTATAGGAACAGAACATAGCAATACAAGGCATGGCATGGCATGAATCTACTCAAAGCATAGAACAAAAGTCCCTTATTGACCATAAGCTAAAAAGGATCAGAAGATATGATGGCGCCCATGTAAACATAGCAAGTTTCGTTAACAGATTCAGACTTAGCAGAAAACTGAGCATGGCAAAAACAGAATTATGAAGTCCTCTTTGCGAGCTTGATTCACTCAACACAAGGCACTGAATGACAAGCTAAGCATACTACCAGCAATAATACATGTTCAAGAAGCTAACCAAGGCTATAGCAAGGCTATAGCATGCTTGGATCAACTACAACAACCTTGGCAAAATTGATTAACACGTAAACAATCTGCCAGGAACATTTTATAGCAAAAGTAGAGCAAGATTGAGTCATGCTAGGGCACTCCATAAATGAAAACAGGGACATGGATGGATAGACCATAACCATATGCCCAAATCATCCTTACTGAAGATACTCAAAAGAAGCATGGATCTCACTTTAGCAACATGAATACATGGCATAAAAATAACAGCAGCGAAATGACCTAGTGAAATTCTAAGTCCCTGAAATCAGCAATACTACGAGAGCTACTTTGCATGCTTGTGCTAGTCACCAAATTTATCACAAAAATACATGGCATACACCCCTACAAAGATGGCATGGCATAGCCCAAAACACATGTAAAGCTCATTCCCATATGCGTCACACAATAAATGTAGCAAAAATGACAAATGCTCATAATCTGCTAAGAAACAGGAACTAACATTTTATAACACTCTTGCAACAGTCATTTCGGCATCAAGATGGACTCAAACAAGCATGGCACAATGGATCAAAATGAAGAGCACATCATGTTGAACATTTTGATATATTATGTGCACGAAACGGAGCTACGATGACAGAGTTATGGCACGTCAAACAGAGGCATAAAATTTAATATAGAAAAAGACTTAGCCAGAAATTCAACCTCCAAGATCTAGGGTTTGGGAGCACGGGAACCGAGGTGGGCACGTATCTCGCTGGAGTGCTTCACCGGAGTGGAAGGAGAGGCGGGGCTTGCCCGATCCGGTCGTCGGAGCTCTCTCCGGCAACGTGGGCGACGCGGCGCGCCGGAGGAGACCCGGACGGTGGCGGCATGGGAGGTAGCCGGGCGGCGCGATCAGAGATCCGCGGCGCTGGGAGGGCAGTGGCTGCCAGCCGGAGTGGAGATCGGCGGCGAGGTGAATGAAGATGGCGGGGCGGCGCGCGGCGGATCTCTCTGGATCGGGCGGCGGGGTCAAGCGCGAGCGGCGGAGGAGGCGATCGCGCTTCGGGGTCCCGCGATGGGCCGCGGCGGGCCAACGGCAGGGGCGGCGCGGTGGCGCCACGTGGCGGTGCGGGGTTGGATATGGGCGGCAGCGGCACGGCTATCTGGTGAGGGGCGGACATGTCCGGCGCCGGTGGGAGCGATTTTTAGGGTTAGGGTTGGAGTTTGCCTCAGATTTGGACGGGGAAGACTAATTTATACCTAGAAGGAGGTGGGAATGTCCAAATGAAGAGCGGTTTTCGGCCAAGCGATCGTGATCGAACGGCCGAGAGGATGGAGGGGTTCTGGATGGCTTATTAGGCCACTTTGAAGGGGTGTTGGGCTGCAACACACACGAGGCCTTTACGGTTCCCCGGTTAACCGTTGGAGTATCAAACGAACTCCAAATGGCATGAAACTTGACAGGCGGTCTATCAGTGGTGTACGAAGGCCACTTGGCAAATCTCGGTCCATTCCGAGAATATTTAACACCCGCTCACGATAAGAGATAAAAGGGGGCGCCGGAGGACATAGGAGTGTCGGATTGCAAAACAGACAACGGGGAAAATGCTCAGATGCATGAGACGAACACGTATGCAAATGAGATGCACATGATGACATGATATGAAATGCATGACATGAACAAAATGCAAAACGAAGACAAAACCCAACCAAGAGGAAATCTCATAACTTAGAGCCGGAAATGGAAAGAGTCGGAGTACAAATATGGCAAATTACATATGGGGTGTTACAAAGCGGGAATACTGCTTGTGCATCCAATCCCATAAACCCCAAAGTTATTCTATATGAGTCCACCATACCTACCTATATACGGTATCTACCTGCCGTTCCAAGTAAATTTGTATGTGCCAAACTCTAATCCGTCAAATAAATATCCTATTTTGTATGCTCGAATAGCTCATGTACCAACTAGGGCTGTCCGTATCTTCCATGTTAGGCGGGTTATTCTCAAGAGGAGTGGACTCCGCTCCTCACTCACGAGAAAATGGCTGGTCACTGGGATGCCAAGCCCATGCTTTATGCAAACTAAATCAAACTAATTGCAAACAAAACTCCCCCTGGGACTCTTGTTAGTTGGAGGCACTCATTGTTTCGAGCAAGCCGTGGATTGATGCTTGTTGGTGGAGGGGGAGTATAAACTTTACCATTCTGTTTTTGGGAACCGCCTATAATGTGTGTAGCATGGAAGATATCGCCATCTCTTGGTTGTTATGTTGACAATGAAAGTATACCGCTCAAAATATTGTTCACCTCTATTTCCAAACTGAGCTCTGGGAACTCTACAAATCCTTGCTTCCCTCTGCGAAGGGCCTATCTATTTACTTTTATGTTGAGTCATCATCCTCTTATTAAAAAGCACCAGTTGGAGAGCACCGCTGTCATTTTCATTCATTACTGTTAGTTTACATTGAGTACGACTTGACTGGATCTCTTTTACCATGAATTACAATATCTAGTCAGTCCTTGATCTTTAAAGGTGCTCTGCTTTTATGTTTTGCGGTATCAGAAAGGGCTAGCGAGATACCATCCTTTTATATCATATTATGATTGTTTTGAGAAAGTGTTGTCATCCGAGATTTATTATTATTGCTCGCTAGTTGATTATGCCATTGATATGAGTAAACATGAGACCTAAGTGTTATTGTGAATATGGTTAGTTCATAATCTTTGCTGAAAACTTGAATGCTGGCTTTACATATTTACAACAACAAGAGCAAACAGAGTTTGTAAAAGTTTTTCTTTATCACTTTCAGTTTGTCAACTGAATTGCTTGAGGACAAGAGAAGGTTTAGGCTTGGGGGAGTTGATATGTCTCTGTCGTATCTACTTTTCCAAATACTTTTGCCCTTGTTTTGGACTCTAACTTGCATGATTTGAATGGAACTAACCCGGACTGATGCTGTTTTCAGTGGAATTGCCATGGTGTTATTTATGTGCAGAAACAAAAGTTCTCAGAATGACCTGAAACTCCACGGAGCGTCTTTTTGGAAATAATAAAAAATACTAGCAAAGGATCAAGACCAGGGGGCCCACACCCTAGCCACAAGGGTGGGGGCACGCTCCTACATCGTGGGCCCCCTGGAGCTCCTCCGACCTCAACTCCAACACTATATATTCACTTTCGGGGAGAAAAAATAAAGGAGAAGGATTCATCGCGTTTAACGATACGGAGCCGCCGCCAAGCCCTAAAACCTCTCGGGAGGGCTGATCTGGAGTCCGTTTGGGGCTCCGGAGAGGGGAATCCGTCACCATCATCATCATCAACCATCCTCCATCACCAATTTCATGATGCTCACCGCCGTGTGTGAGTAATTCCATCGTAGGCTTGCTGGATGGTGATGGTTTGGATGAGATTTATCATGTAATTGAGTTAGTTTTGTTAGGGTTTGATCCGTAGTATCCACTATGTTCTGAGATTGATGTTGCTATGACTCTGCTATGCTTAATGCTTGTCACTAGGTCCTGAGTGCCATGATTTCAGATCTGAACCTATTATGTTTTCATCAATATATGAGAGTTCTCGATCCTATCTTGCAAGTCTATAGTCACCTACTATGTGTTATGATCCGGCAATCCCGAAGTGACAATAATCGGGACCACTCCCGGTGATGACCGTAGTTTGAGGAGTTCATGTATTCACTATGTGTTAATGCTTTGGTTCAGTACTCTACTAAAAGGAGGCCTTAATATCCCTTAGGTTCCGCTAGGACCCCGCTGCCACGGGAGGGTAGGACAAAAGATGTCATGCAAGTTCTTTTCCATAAGCATGTATGACTATATTTGGAATACATGCCTACATTACATAGATGAGTTGGAGCTAGTTCTGTGTCACCCTAGGTTATGACTGTTACATGATGAACCGCATCAGTATAATTCTCTATCACCGATCCATTGCCTATGAGCTTTCCATATATTGTTCTTTGCTTATTTACTTTTCCGTTGCTGTTGTTACAATCACTACAAAATACCCAAAACATTACTTTTGCTATCATTACCTTTTGCTACCGTTACCACTACTATCATATTACTTTGCTACTAAACACTTTGCTGCAGATATTAAGTTTCCAGGTGTGGTTGAATTGACAACTCAGCTGCTAATACTTGAGAATATTCTTTGGCTCCCCTTGTGTCGAATCAATAAATTTGGGTTGAATACTCTACCCTCGAAAACTGTTGCGATCCCCTATACTTGTGGGTTATCACAAGAACGGGAGCCGGGCAACCCAACTATTGACCAAAGACATGATTCAGAGCCAATGCATATAGTGCTAAATTCGGGGTGCCGAACAGTAGAAAGTGTTCGGACTTTGTTGCCATGTTGTGGGGTGCTATGAAGCCCCTAGCAAATTGGAATGTACCAAAGTGTACTTGTGCTATCTGATGAGGTTACCAATAGAAAAAGAAAAACAGAAAAAGAGCAAGGGTAATGAGCCAAGGCCGCAGAATTTGGGCCGCAAACTGTTTCTGTTATAATTTGATTAATACATTGAAGCGCATTGATACAAATAGTGCAATAAGCAATGGGCTAAGCCACGACCAAGAGAGAGCTGTGTGTGGGTCCTTAAAATAGGTAGAGTGATTGTTAAAGAGACTACCTAAAAATTTTCCCTATACGTATGTGCTTTATGTCATCTTGGCATATTTATCTTTTGAAAGGACCGGTGATTAGGCCACCAGTGGGAACCTGTGGAAAGAAAATCTGAAAAGGAAAAAAGGAAACAGTGAGGGTATGTGTGTCCGGGAGGGGTCAAGCCGTATTGTGGATCACAGGCTAGTTATGCCTCCGTCTATGCCCATGGTATCTTGAGTGCGTAGTTATGTATGCGCAGTACCAACGCCGCTACTTGATCGGGACTGGGACGGAGGCGGAATTGCTAGTCGAGCTCTTGACGAGCTGAGGTGTCCTGCTGCAGTGTAGTCTGGACTCTCTTGACAATGTCCGGGGGCTCGGCCGTCGAATTGAGGTTCTGTTTGAAAAGGCCACTCTGTGCTTCTACTGCTAAGGTAGCGGTGTGCTCCTCAGTACGGAGGGAGCATTCTGTGTTTCCATTAACTATTATGACGCCGCGTGGTCCGGGCATCTTGAGCTTGAGATAAGCATAGTGTGGCACCGCATTGAATCAAGCAAATGCGGTTCGTCCAAGCAGTGCGTGATAGCCACTGCGAAAGGGGACGATATCGAAGATTAGCTCCTCGCTTCGGAAGTTGTCCGGAGATCCGAAGACAACCTCTAGTGTGATTGAGCCCGTACAGCGGGCCTCTACACCTGGTATGACTCCTTTAAAGGTAGTCTTGGTGGGCTTGATCCGTGATGGATTAATGCTCATTTTGCGCATTGTATCCTCATAGAGCAAGTTGAGGCTGCTAGCACCGTCCATCAGGACTCGTGTCAGGTGGAACCCATAAATTATTGGATCCAGGTCCAGTGCGGCTGAACCGCTGTGATGGATATTGATCGGATGGTCCCGGCGATCGAAAGCGATCGGGCATGACGACCATGGATTAAATTTTGGGGCGACTGGCTCTATCGCATATATGTCCCTGGGCGCGTGCTTGCGCTCCCTCTTGGGGATGTGGGTAGCTTATATCATGTTCACCGTTTGGACCTGAGGGGGAAACTTCTTCTGTCCCCCTGTGTTTGGTGGCTGGGGCTCCTCGTCGATGTCTTCGCTTTGCGATCCCTTCTCCTTGCTTTCGGCATTTAACTTGCCGGCTTGTTTAAAAACCCAACAATCCCTGTTGGTATGATTGGGTGGTTTGTCTCGGGTGTCGTGAATCTGGCACGGACGATCGATTATGCGGTCCAAGCTAGATGAGCCCAAATTGTTCTTTTTGAATAGCTTCTTCCGCTGACCGGACTTAGAGCCACTGAATCCGGCTTTAACCGTCGTATCATCGGTGTTGTCATTGTTGTTTCGACGCTTATATCTGTTGCGTCGGGACTTGTCGTTGCTATTTTTGGCTTCAGGGGTGTCGGCGTCGCTTGCATTGTTTTTGCTACGGGCCAGCCAACTATCCTCACCCGCACAGAAGCGGGTCATGAGTGTTGTGAGGGCTTCCATGGACTTCGGCTTTT
This sequence comes from Triticum urartu, assembly GCF_003073215.2. Classification (NCBI taxonomy): domain Eukaryota; kingdom Viridiplantae; phylum Streptophyta; class Magnoliopsida; order Poales; family Poaceae; genus Triticum; species Triticum urartu. Next base: position 465,870,977 of record NC_053023.1, on the reverse strand, counting down.
CTTGGCCGAGGTGGCGGGCGAGCCATTTGTTGTGGATGCTGTGTTTAAAGGCCGCTAGGGCTTCGGCATCCGGACAGGCGACGATCTGGTTCTTTTTAGTTAAGAACCTAGTCCAGAATTTCCTAGCAGACTCTCTGGGCTGTTGAACTATATGGCTTAAGTTATCAGCGTACGGAGGTCAAACATATGTACCTTGGAAGTTGTCAAGGAGGCTTCTTCCAAGTCCTCCCAGTTGCCGATGGAATTTTTGGGCAGGCTGTTCAGCCAGTGTCGGGCTGGTCCTTTGAGTTTTAGGGGGAGGTATTTAATGGCATGAGGGTCGTCACCGCGGGCCATACGAATATGTAGAATAAAGTCTTCGATCCATACCGCGGAATCAGTTGTTCCATCGTATGATTTGATATTTACAGGTTTAAACCCTTCTAGGAATTCATGTTCCACGACTTCGTCAGTGAAGCAAAGAGGGCATGCGGCGCCTCTATATCGGGCCGCATCACGACGTAGTTCTGATGGAGTTCGTCTGCGGCTTTCGGCCCACGCATGACTAGGTTTGTCACGTCCGAATAGATATCCATCGTCACGTGTCGAGGCACGTCCTCGCAATCCGTAGATCGATCTGGTATGTCCTGATCTATTGTTCAGGTCCTGCCGAAGGTCATATGTATAACCGTGAGCTGTTTTACCTCTGTATTTGCGATGAGGTGGGGCGGGCTAGTGTTCAGCTTGAGTTGTCGTTTTATCCCGACCACGTGGTGGTCAGTCAGCCGCATTGTGCGATGGTGGTATGTGCTCCGGTGCCTCGTCGTCGAACTGAGGTAGCAATTTGCGCTTCGGGTAGCTTTTGGTTGGGCGCTTGAGACCATATTCTTCGGCTGCTAGGACATCAGTCCATTTATCGTTGAGTAGATCTTGGTCAGCTTGAAGCTGATTCTACTTCTTTTTCAGGCTCCTTGCGGTGGCTATTAGCTGGCGCTTGAAGCTCTTCGGCTCAAGAGGTTCCTCGGGCACGATGAAATCTTCAGTACCGAGGCTCGCCTCATCTTCGGAGAGTGGAAGATAATTACTGTCCTCCGAGTCTTCATGTGTGGCCTATTTACCAGGGCTAACTTGCCCATCTTCCCGTTCATCCTGTTCAGCATCTGCATCAACAGGGTCTTTGTTGTCTTCGGCACCTTCCGGAGTGTTATCTTCTCTTGTGCCGGTGTTGTTGTCTTTGCTGCGGTGTGACTTGGAGCGGCGCCGCTGACGCCATCGCTTTGATTGTATCTCGGGAGGTTTATCCTCAACTGGATCTTCTTTGTCATCGTCGCTATTCTCTTTTGGTGCATCCACCATGTATACATCATACGAGGAAGTGGCCGTCCAGCGTCCGGTAAACGGCGGGTTCTGGGCCTCTTCTTCTCCGGTATCGTCGTCCATGTTGTCGATGTCGTCGGAGCCGTAATCGAGCATGTCAGTTAAGTCTTCGACAGTGGCTATGAAGTGGGCGGTGGGTGGGAAGCGAAATTCTCCGTCATCAGCCTCCGGCTCGAACCGGATACAATTCGACTGTGATCCGCCCTCTAAAGATAGTGCTCTTAACGAGCTTAGCACGTCGCCCAAAGGCGAGTGTTGGAAGATGTTCGCGGAGTTGAATTCGACGATCGATGACCGATCAAGCTCGATGTACGCGGGCGCACAAGATTAGAAACCTGTAGCCGGAGACGAGTCCGTGGTTCCCGCGAATAGATGTCACCTGAAGTTAAGTCTGTGTGCGGCTCCAATGCCGCTGAGTCTGCGGCTTCCGCGACGGGGTTGAGTTTCCCATCTTTGGATGGCGCGAGCTGCTCCGGATCTAGGGCCCGAGCAGCTACAGGTACTATCCCCTACATATTGACCGATGATAGATTTGCGTCGTGTTCATCGTGGTGGCGGGGAGCGGCTGCCGTGGTCTCGAATTCGTCGAAGATCAAGTCTCCACGGATATCCATGACATAGTTCAAGCTTCCAAATCTGACCTGGTGGCAAGGCACGTAGCTTTCGATCTGCTCCAGATGGCCAAGCGAGTTGGCCCGCAGTGCGAAGCCGCCGAACACAAAGATCTGTCTGGGGAGGAAGAGTTCCCCTTGGGCAGCTTTGTTGTAGATGATTGAAGGAGCCATCAAACCTTTTGACCACGGCGCAGTGGAACTCTCAATGAAAGCACCAATGTGGGTGTCAAAACCGATGGATCTCCAGTAGGGGGTCCCGAATTGTGCGTCTAAGGTCGATGGTAACAGGACACAGGGGACAGAATGTTTACCCAGGTTCGGGCCCTCTCTATGGAGGTAATACCCTACTTCCTGCTTGATTGATCTTAATGAATATGAGTATTACAAGAGTTGATCTACCACGAGATCATAATGCCTAAACCCTAAAATTCTAGCCTGTATGACTATGATTATGAGGATATATCTTTATCTCCCTTTGTAAGTGCATCTAGTGCCACCCCTGGTTGGTTTTGGAGTATTGACGACAAACCTGGTTGAGGGACTGATGTGTTTGTGAGAATTGCAGGATAACACAAGTAGTAGTCCCTCATTGATTCGGTTTAACTACCATAGATGGCCCCTAAAAATGTGGGAAGACATTGAAGACAATGGTGGTCTGTGAAGATTTTCACATTGAAAACTATGACATGAGAAGACGTCGTATGAAGACTATGGATTGTGAAGACATAGTTGTTTCGTAGTTTCCGTTTCTTCTTTGTCGAGTCATAGGAACCACCGTACTGTTAAGTGGGGTCCAAGTGAACAAAGTCAGAGTGAGTGAAGTGATGCTCAACCAAATCATATGTCTTCGAGTGAAGACTATGAGAGCGAATCTTATCCGGAGCTGGATAAGTCAGCTTTACTTGTTTCCCAAGTCAAGCTGCCGCGTGTGTTTGAAATCTGACCGTTGGACACGTGTCAGTTCTTATTTACCTAGGGTCACTTAGGAAAAATCAGGTCGGGTTGCCTCATGGCTATAAATAGACCACCCCCTACACCATAAATTGGTGGCTGCTCAGAGTTAGTGCATGGCTTTTGTCGTATGAGAGCAACCCACCTCAAAGCCTTTGAGAGAGAAATCCTTGCGAGGATAAAGCCCTAAACACCCAGAGCCAAAGAGTGTTAGGCATCACTGAAGTCTTTCTGTCCGCGTGACCTGAAGACTTGTTACACTTGAGGACAGTGAATCATCCACACGGTTAGGCGTCGCGTTCTGAGCATCCAAGAGTCATTGTGGATCGCCGATGAACGAAGTCTGTGAAGGTTTGGAAGTCTACCTTGAAGACTTACCAGAGTGATTGGGTGAGGACTGTGTGTCCTTAGCTCAAGGAGAATAAGGTGAAGATGCGGTCTTCTGAGTTCTTAGCTTCCCTAACCAGACGTACAGTTGTCACAGCAACTGGAACTGGTCCAACGAACACCTGTGCTCACCAAGCAACTGGTTTTATCCTTACCTCTCTCTATACTTATAGTTTGTCTTTGTGAAGTCATTGTCTACTAGCATGATCCGATTGTCTTCACTGAGTGAAGACTATTGTTGATTGGCTTCAAACTATCTTCCATCTTGATCCATACTACCTAGCTGTTGATAGTCTTCGTACTTTCACTTCATTGCTTACTTAACTATGGCTTGTCTAGTGTAGTCTACCTTCCACTGCATGTTAATAGGTTCATTTCTACTAGTTGTTTTCAAACCCCCCATGTATTGAAGACTTTCATAAAAATCACCTATTCACCCCCCCTCTAGTCGATAACTAGCACTTTCAATTGGTATCAGAGCAAGGTGCTCTCTTGTTCCGTGTGATTCAGTTTAACCACCAGGAGTTTTAGCTATGTCGACTGCAGGGATAATCAAAGTCTCCATTGTGTGCCCTGTCTTCGATGGCACTGATTACCCCTACTGGAAGAATAAGATGTGCATGCATCTTGAAGCCATTGATGTCGACCTCTGGTATGTCGTCAAGAATGGCGTTCCCAAGGCCGGTGAAGGCGTCACCCCAACTGATGTCAAGAAGTTCATTCAACTGGATTCTACTACCAACATCATCTGTGGTCATCAGACCAAAGAAAAGTATGGCCATGTGAGTGCTCTGGAAACTGTGAAGCTAGTCTGGGACTGGCTCTCCAAGGTCAATGAAGGCGTATCAACCCAGAGAGACTCAAGGATCAGTGTTCTTCGCAATCTCTTCAACCCCTTCAAGAGAAATGACAATGAGAATGTTCAGCTGACGTTTGATCGCCTCACTGACATCACAAATGAGCTTCATGCACTCGGCACCACTGAGACCACCAAACATGAAATAGTCAAGACACTCTTGAGATCACTCGACAGCTCATTTGACACCCTGGCCCTGATGATTCAAGAATGCCCTGACTTCAAGACTCTCGATCCATCTGACATACTTGAAAGGCTCAACACACATGAGTTCCAGCTATCTGAGAAAAGAGATATCTATGGTCCCTACTATGGCCGAGCTCGCGCTTTGAAGGCAAAGGCTGTTTCCTCATCTGAAGAAGAATCTGACTGCAGTTATGAGGATCCTAAAGACATTCGCTACAAAAAAGACACATCCGTCACATTTTGGGCCGAACGAAAAAAAATTATGTCATACATATGACACTTCTATGACGATAATTGTGACAAAACCCGGTATCATCATAGATGTGGTGGGCTCCTACTTCTATGACAAAAAATCATTACAGAAAATGGGCTTTTCATCCTGGGCGGGCCGGAGACGCAGCTACATGACATTCTTTGGGCCGTCCATGACGAAAAAAACTGTGGTAGAAGCGAGGGGGAGGAAAATTTTGGGGAGTTCCCGGTTACGGTGGGAGGTCGGGGGCCGAGCGATGCGCGCTTCTCTTGTACACGTACGCGCGTGTGTGCGAGGCATTGGCTCTAACTGAACCCGAGCGAGGTGTTGGGCTCTAACTGAACCCGAGCGATTGCACTGCAGGATACGCGTTACTGAATCCAAGCGATCGATCGATGGCTGTTAACTGAACCCGATCAAGCGATTCCTTCGCTACTGCTGCTAACTGAAGCCGATCGATGCTACGTCTGGAAGAACAGTGAGCGTTGCGGGGGGGTGGTTTGGATGAACAGTTCCCGCTGGGGTGGATGAATAGGACCCCGTGGTGTTGCCTCTGGATGAGCAAGACCCCGATCGATCGAGCCGGTTGGGGCTGGATGAACAGGACCCCGTGGAGGGCTGGATGAACAGGACCACCCCGTGGAGGGCAGGATGAACAGTAGATGGTGGAGGGCAGGATGAACAGTAGCACGTGGAGGGGTGGTTGAATAGGAGTCCGTGGAGAGGGCTGGTTGAACAGTAGCCGCTGGAGTAGCGCGCGGTGGAGGCAGGATGAACAGGAGCCCGTGGATGAACAGTCGCGGGTGGAGGCTGGAGGAGGTCGACGGTGGATGAACAGCAGCTCGTGGAGGTTGGAGGGGGTCGACGGTGGAGATGAACAGTATCCCGTGGAGTACCGTTTTGCAGTACGCTACACCCCTGCCGATGAACATGACCCCCGTTTCGACCGTAGCGCTCCAACACAAGTCTGTTTCCTCTGTTTTGCGGTATGCCACACCCCTCCCGATGAATAGGGCCCCCGTTTCAACCGTAGGAGGTCCGTTTCCTCCATTTTGTGGTACGCCAGACCCCTCCCGATCAACAGGATGCCGTTTCGAACATGGCCAGTCGAACACAAGGCCGTTTCCTCCGTTCTGCGGTACGCCAGGCCTTGTTTCCATCGCATGTTCCGTCCAAACCATCCCGATAAACATGACGCATTCCGTTGCCTCCCCATGAACACGACGCATTCCATTGCCTCCCCATGAGCACCACGCATTCCATTGCCTCCCCATGAACACGACGACGATGTTGTTTCTCCGTTCTGACCCAGCCATGTACACGAGCCCTGGCCGTACGTATGCGCGAGTAGGCGCTCGAGACCCTGCCCGTATGTACACATACGTGGCCGCATTTTCTTTCTTGCACCCTGGCCGCCTCTACTACGACACGTGCGCTCCTCTACATCCACCAGTATATATGTACGTACACGTTCGCGACCAAAATGACAACTCTACATACGCTTCGACCAGGTGGGTCCCGACTGTCACGCATTTCCTTGCGTGCGAAGATGTAGCTGGTGGGTCCCAGCAGTCAGGGGCAAACATTTTTTTTGTGAAATACGGTGGCCCATCCGGTGGGTCCCCGCTGTCAGGTGGAGGAATAATTATTTTGCACGTAATAAGGAGGCACTTCCTTGCTACGGCCATGGACCCAGCTGTCAGCCTCTCCACGTACAGTCCACGTCCGATGGAAGCCGTTCCTTGACCACATTGACCACGCCGCGCCGAGAGCACCAGGGCGGTGGACGACGGCGAGGCCTAGGAAGGGGACGACGCGGAGCCGGGGAAGACGCAACAGTGGATGCCCACGCGTAGAGGAGTATGAGGGTTCACTAGTTCATTGCGGTGTGAGGCTGCCGTCGCCGCAGAATAACAGGGGGTGTGGGTGAGTAGAGGGATGGCCTGGCCAGCGGTGGGAGTAGTAGGGGGCGGTGAGGCCTCCGTCGCATCACAGCCGGCCACGGGAGGCAGGAGCACGAGGCACGACCGACGCTGGTTTGGGCGGCTGTAGCAAGAAGACCAGAGGTTGAAAAATCACTACGGCTGTTGGATGGACATCGTACGGTCACTGGAGCTAGAATCGTGCATATTGACTAAGTTGACAAAGCCCTCCATCCCCGTCAACTTAGTAGGCCCACAAGTCAGCCTGCCACTATACTGGGTCCCAGCTAACAGGGGGGGTATTCAATTTTTTGTGCGTAATAACGAGGCACTTCCTTGCGTGCGAAGATATAGCTGGTGGGTCCGAGCTGTCAGCGGCGGTAACGTTTTTTTCGCGAAATACAGAGGCCCTTTCGATGGGTCCCTAATGTCAGGTCGAGGAATCATTATTTTGCGCGTAATAAGGAGGCATTTCCTTGCGTGCGGCCGTGGACCCAGCTGTAGGCCTCTCCACGTAAAGTCCACTTCAGATGCATGTCGGTCATTGACCACGTTGACCAGGCCGCGCCGAGAGCACCAGGGCGGTGGACGACGGCAAGGCCTAGGAAGGGAACAACACGGAGGCAGGAAAGACTCGGCAGTTGTTTCCCACGCGGAGGGGAGTACGACTGTACGAGGGTTTACTGGTTCATCTGTCGTCGCCAGAGAATAACAGCAGGTGTGGGTGAGTAGAGGGATGGCTAGGCCAGCGATGGGAGTACGGTGGGGCAGTGAGGCCTACGCAGCAGCAGAGCCGGCCGCGGGGAGGAGGGAGCAGGCAGTCCCGCCGGCGCCTGTTTGAGCGGCTGGAGCTGGAAGAGCAGAGATTGAAGAAGCACGATGGCCGTTGGATGGCCATCCAACAGTCACTGCTTGTGCGTCAACCTTTTTTTAGGAAAGCCTCAAATCTATGGAAAACAACATACAACCTATCTGCCATTATTTCTAATAATTTACAGCCCATTTGCTAATTATTAAGGTTTTTTTGGAGCCCATATTCTTTTTGTTAGCATTACAGCCCATATTGTGGCCACGGTTAAAAAATTATACGAAATTTTGCATATTTCGTGCAGTCTGAACTGTTTTTAATCCCGAAATTTCGACTCACATTCAAATGGATTTTAAAAATAAATGTATATCAATATAAAATCCAACAAATTCTCCAACCATAAAAATTAATGTAATTTCAAATCTCGAAATGAAAAAAACATATTTGAAACTAATTGCCGGTTTGATGTGTTTTAAAAATGTACATCCCATTTCTCATTATTGATGGGCCATTTTCTTGGCCAGCCGAATGAAAGCTCACCTCGTCTTGAAAGATTTTTAGCCCAACAGGCCTGACAAAGCGACTTACTTGCCAAATCACAAAAAAACTGGGATGTGGCCGTGGACCCCGCTGTCAGCCTCTCCACGTACAGTACTCTTCCGATGGAATATCATTGACCATGTTGACCACGCTGCGCCGAGAGCACCAAGGCGGTGGACGACGGCGAGGCCTAGGAAGGGGACGACACGGAGACAGGGAAGACGCGGCAGTGGATGCCCACGCGGAGAGGAGTACGAGGGTTCGCTGGTTCGGCTGCAGTGTGAGGCTGCCGTCGCCGCAGGGCCTGGCTAGCGGTGGGAGTAGTAGGGGGCGATGAGGCCTCATCGGCAACACAGCCGGCCACTAGAGGCAGGAGCAGGCGGTCTCCCCGGCGCTGGTTTGGGCGGCTGGTGCAAGAAGAGCAGCGATTGAAGAAGCAGCAGGACCGTTCGATTCAAATCCAACGGTTACTGCTTCTAGAATCGTTTGTTGACTAAGTTGACAAGCCCTGCGTACATGTCAACTTAGTAGGCCCATAGGTCAGCCTCCCAACCGGTGTGCCCCAGATGTCAGTGGGAGGAATCATTTTTTTCACGTAATAAGGAGGCAGTTGATTGCGTGCGGCCAGGCCAGTGGAGGGAGTAGGGTGGGCCAGGGAAGCCTACGCGTCATCACAGTGGGCCACAAGAGGAGGGAGCAGCCAGTCCCACCGGCGCTAGTTTAGGTGGCTGGAGCAGGAAGATCAGAGATTGAAGAAGCACGTCGGCCGTTGGATGGACATCCAACACAAACTGCTGCTAGAATCGTGTGTTCACTGACAAACCCTTGCGTAAACAAGCCAGCCTCGAAATCTCTGGCGTGTACAGCCCATTTGCTATTATTTTTATAATTTTTACTCATTTTCTAATTCATATGGAATTTATTGCAGCCCGTTTTCCATTTTGAGAATTACTGGCCATTTTCTGGTCAGTACCAGTGTCAAAAAATTAACTAAATATGTGGGAAATTTTGAAAATTCACAAATTTTTGCTGGGGAACGAAATATTCTTAATCCAAAATTAATAGCCAGACTAAAACAAATTTAAAAATAAATTAGTACTATGTGATGTTAAATCCAATGAAATACGTATAAGATATCAGTGAAGAACAAAAACAAAAAAAGAAACTTATATCCCATTTGCTATAATTTTTTTGGAATTTTCAACCCCTTTTGATATTACTTTTAACAGACATTGACCATACTCTTAAGCCAGGCCGGAATGCATCCCTCCTCTTCTTGAAAGATTTGTAGCCCACTAATTCAGAGAAAACAAATAGGCCTAGCTTGGGTATTCTTCAAAAAGAAGTACTGGGCTACCTATTTTCCCAAAGAACTGGTGCATGAGCATTTAGCTTTATTTATTTATTTATTTATTTACTTATTTACGTTTAGGGGACCATGAGCATGTACCTAGGCCGGATTCATGTGAGAGCCTCCCTTCCAGTTAATTATGGGCTTCTCTATTGGGCCTTCATCAGTGGGCTTGATGTTATCAACAAGTGGAAAATGTGTTCCGAGTTTCAAAAAAAATGTGTTCTGTATGATAAATAGTATGCGATACGTACGGTACGGGGCACTAAAGGATCGAACCGTGCAACGACTTCCAAAACATTGTGTTTGTCGTTCCAACAACACATTTATTCAACCAATAGACGAAATATACTACTGATTGTACATTGAAAACAGCAGCAGCAGCAACCAGGGCTGGGGGTGCAACAGAAGCAGTAAGCATGCCAGAAGAATGAAGACGCAGCTCTCTCTTCCAAACCAAACATCAGCCATCATTACAAAAGGGCTACCAAAAAAGAACAAGTGTATGCATCAAACTAAATAAAGATCCTACTACACCAAGTGTATGCATCTAACTAACTGGCTCAGTTAGACGTTACTATTTATTTATTTTCGAAACGGAGGCAAAAGAATTGCCTCGTCGATTAATTAAGAAGAAGAAAATTACCCGGTTAATCTATGGAAAACCGGGCTAAAACCGAAGACGTTACTATTTATTAAGCTGTAGTGGAGTCGCAGATGGAGAGGAGTGGGAAACTTCACTGGTTCGGGTGCGCGGTAGCACAGCCGCGGTGTCGCCCACGGGAGACAGGAGCAAGAACAGAGCTTGAAGAAGGAGCACTGATGTTGGATTAACATCCAACGGTCCAGCTGCTAGAATAATTTGTTGATTAAGTTGACAAAGCCATGCGTACACGTCCGCTTAGTAGGCCCACAAGTCAGTCACCAAATCTGACGGGTCCCAGCTGTCAATGGGATGAATAATTTTTTCGCAAAACAAGGAGGCCCTTCCTTCCGTTCGAAGATACAGTCGGTGGGTCCCAGCTATCAGGTGGAGGAAACATTTTTCTTCAGCTTAATAAGGAGGAACTTTCCTTGCGTGCGACCATGGACCTCGTGGGTCCCAGCCGTTAGGCTCTCCATGTAAAGTCCTCTTCCGATGACTCTCGTTTATTGACCACGCCGCACCGAACGCAACAAGGCAGTGGACGACGGCGAGGCCCTGGATGGGAACGACTCAGAGATGGGAAAATGCGGCAGTGGAGTCACAGATTGAGAGGAGGAGAAGGGTTATAACTGGTTCTGTTGCGGTGTGAGGCTGTAGTCTATGGAGAATAACAGGAGGTGTCGAGGGGTGGAGGGATAGCCTGGCCGGCGGTGGGGTAGCGCTTCGCAGCGATGCATGCTAAGCAGAGCCGCTAGCCGCCAGAGGCCGGACCAGGCGGTCCCGGCGACGCTGGAGGAAGAAGATGAGAGATTGAAGGTGCATGACGGCCGTTGGATATAAATCCAATGACTGTGGATGACACAATCATTTGTTGACCAAGTTGACAACGCCCTGCGTAGGCTTCGACCTATTGGCCCACATGTTAGCCTACAAAAATGTGGCATATATTTAACCCATGTTTTCTAGAATGTACAGTCCATTTGCTGGGCTGGGTGAACAAATAATTTCGCGTCAATCAGGCCCATTTATATTTTCTAAGAAATCCCAGCCCATTTGCACTTCCTTGAAATACACGTATTAGGTGGGCTCGTTATAAATACTCCCTCCGTCCGAAAATACTTGTCATCAAAAAGGATAAAAGGGATGTATCTAAATGTATTTTAGTTTTAGATACAACCCTTTTTGTCCATTTTGATGACAAGTATTTTCGGACGGAGGGAGTATACTGTTATGTTAGAAGGAGCAATTAATATCAAAAAATAAATCGGAGAGGAACATTATATATATATAATTAAGAAATTAGCGAGTTATTGCTCAAAATAAAAATGAGCGCGTTATTATTAAATTGGTCCTTCAAATCTTCGCAAGCTTTTGTACACAATCACCAGGATTTTCCTTGCCAACTTCCGTTAAACATTTACTTTTATAAGTTGGGATGTTTTTATAATGTATATATAAGTCTCTATAAAATATACGATAATAGTAATAATATAAATATATATAATGTGGTTAGACGGGAAAACATAAATTGGACACAGCATTACTTTTATAAGAGACCTGCGTTTTATACCCCACAGTAGGCATACTAACAAGTTCACACACAAATACAACAGAAAAGGTAAACATTCATATCAAACTCAGGTTCATAGGACACGTTCATATCCATAGCCAACATTCACAATCAACAACTCAAAAGATTCATATATACACAAGCTCAGCATATCTATGCATCCAAATGATTGACAGATCACACGACAATATTCATACATAATTTACAAAAAGATTCAGATATACATGTTCAGTATTTTTATGCATCCAAATGATTGAGATCACAGCCAATATGATCCATGGACGAACTTTAATTACCTAGGGTACAGACTGGTAAATGGTGTTCAATCGGAGGTACTTCTTGCTAAAATTAGTTCTTGTACGGGTAAACTTTCGAGTACATAAGAGGCAGCACAGACAATCTGAACTTTGCTTGTAGGTTTATCCTCAAATAGTGGCCTCGTGTCGAGGGAGGTTTGAGCAACTTGGCCACTACTTTCATCCAACCAGTTTACTGAGTCATCTTGGTCATGTATCTCGCCAAAATTCTACATTGAAGACGAGAAAGGAGACGGTTGAGAAAATGAACCACCCAAATTTTTTGTGCAGTTCAACTGAAATGGAGAATCCTTGGCGTAGTTCCATTTAATGTATGATTGGGACAACATGATCCCTGTTTGCACAAGTAGGAACAAGGTGAAACCTTCATTAGCTTAGTGAGAAAGGATAGGAAGACATTAGCGTATTACTCAACCAGTAGCATCAAATTCATGATGGACAATACGCAAAACATTGCTTCATTGAACCAATTGCAATAAATTGACATGCAAAACAATAGCATTATTATGTCATGACACTAATAATATTCCCTCCCTGCTCCACCACATGATTCACCTCCATAGACAAACATACACACATACATGATTCAGCATAGGGTCCTACTAAAGATTTGTTTAACTCCAACAGGAAAATTAGGCAGTAATAAATTAGTGGTACATAAGTACTCCTAATTAATTAAGTGAGACAGCAGAAGTGGAAGGGCTCCCTGGAGGATCGTCTCACATGTAAGGTAGTCGTTGCCGGAGCCCTTGAATGGCCTCGACTGAGGCCTCTGGCTTCAGCAAGATTGCCTTGGCACTGTTTATTCTTCTTCTTCTTCCTCTTCATGCTCTGTTTCTCCTTCTCCACACTAGTTGGTGAAACCAAGTACATGATTGGCCTTCTAATTCAGAATTGGTTTTGTCAGTGAGGGAGTACAAGTGTACTAGTAAAAAACAGCATTATTTTCTCATGGTAGTCGGGAAATAGATATGAACACATGCATTAAATATCATTCTTACCTAAAGGAAGGTTATGGCGCCAATATGGATGACGAGGATTGGAACACAGATCTCCCTTTGTGCAGTTCCACCAAAATGAACCAACTGTTCCATTCTGACATTCTAGTTAAACAACACAAAAGTCATTTCTTTTAAGAAGAGTTTTGTGCAGTGCACCAAAAGGTCACAACAGCAACCTGGTGAATTGGATATCCCTGTTTGCACAAAAAGGCACATAAGAAACAGTCAGAGTCTCAAAAAATTACAGGCAAAAACATTTGGCTAAACTTGTCATGGCTTATAACAGTGGCATGGCTTCATTTTTACCAGGGACATTAGATTAAGAATAGCTAAAGCTGCGTTCGGTTCACAGGTTTGGTGCAGGATTTTCATAGGAACACAATTCCTACGGTATTCTTTCCCTTCCAACCGTTCGGAACATGGGAAAGGTGAATAGTGTTTCATAGGAAAGCTGGTCTGGTAGTACTAATTCCATAGGATTAGAAACATCCACACGCTGCTCATTTTTTGGGCGGAAGCCCGAGGCAGGCGCTCGCTGCCATGCGTTAGACAGGTTGCTGTGCTGTGTTGCCGGAATAAAAAAAATCAACCTATGTGTGGTACATGAGGTGAGGACAAGAGTAGTCACTGTGCAGCTGAATAAACAAATAGAATCTCATATTGCCCTGCATGCTACTCTAAAAAAACAAATCTGTACATTTCGTAGTCCATCCCAACACATTCTCTTGAGAGTTTCCTCCGGTTCGCTGTTCCATAGATTTATACCTACATTCCTTTCCAATTCCTCTATTTTCATCAAGACCTATGTTTTCTGCCCCTTTATTCTGAGCGGAGCCTAAATATTTGGTATAAGGGCATGGGACAGTGGGTGCACCAGCAGTCCAGCACCATGTACGTAAACAGGGGCATAAAGTGGTGATTCATAGTTTGTTGCCCCGAGAAACAAACATCCAAGAAACATATCTGGGTTGGTCCCATTTTTGTTCACTCTAGCCACCTACTCCTATGTGCGGATAGCAAATCTAGTCCTGGTCATACCTCTGTGTACAACGTTACCCCTATATTTCCCTTTTCGGCCAAGAGACCGGTTGGATGACCAGTCTGTACTACTTTCGCCCCCTTTCCTTCCTATTTGTACCAAGTTTGATGTACATACTAAATTCCCCCACCCCCACTTTATTTCTTGTTTGAACCAAGTACTCCCTCCGTCCGAAATTACTTGTCATCAAAATGGATGTGTCTAGAACTAAAATACATCTAGATACATCCATTTTAATGACAAGTATTTTCGAACGGAGGGAGTACAAGATTCGACTCCATGAAGTAGCTTTACCTCTAACAATAGAAGAAAAAAAATATGTGACGTTGGACCATCCGATCGAGAGGGGCTGAGACGTAGAAAATGATGCACATGCAGCGACGTAGCGAACTGGGGAAGTAGAGCTAAGGCGGTTTTGAACGAAGATATACCTGAAGGTCGTAGAGATGTGGATAGGTGGGCGGCGGGAGGCCGGATCCGCCCACAGGAAACAACGAAGGGATTGGAGGACCTCCCGCGCCGGCGCTCGGCCAGAGATAACGGTGCGGCCGGCAGTGGGTCTCCTCCCTCGCTATCGACGACGGCCTAAACTCTGCCCCTCCTCCCCTTCACCGGCGGAGGTGGATACGTCCCTATCTTGTTTAAATCTGGAGAGGATGAGAGTGTGTGAATAGAGCAATCCTAGCAAGCAAGCGCGGAGGCTCCGGCCTATATATATGTAGTGGGAAACCCTAGCAAGCAAGCAACCCCTATCTTCGTCAACTCGTACAAGACCGAGAAATTTGATTACTACAACACCCTCTCCCTCGCGGACTGAGCACCGGTGCCTTAACTGCACCTGCCTTTGGCTGCATGACAGGAGGACCAACCACCTGTTGGGCCCACCCGTCATAGACGCAAAGGCAGGAGCAGTAAGTTGAAGCTTTCGCTATCCCTCCCGCACGAGGTGGACGGACATGCAGAAGTGGATTCAATACTATAGAAGTAGGAGTAACATCATTATTGTTCGTCTTCTCGAAGAGGCGACTAGCCAAGCGCAACCCGAACGTGGCAGTTGCGAACGCTCGCGTGGTGCGGTTCCTTGGAATACTAGCCAGGCTCTTGCATGAGACAAAATTGCTATTGTATAACAATTAAACTCCATTATCCATTGGTTGATACTCATTCTGCATAGGTCCACGCGCTTAGCACCATTTCCTCCTGGGGTCACCAATGTTTATTTGCTAATTAGTAGCATTGCATCCAATGAACTAGCCATTGCAAGTCATTAAAAGAATGCACACCTCTCATCTCTTATCGGTTGATATGTCAAGAAACAAGAAACAAGGTAGAAGTTAATGCACCGCGCGTAAGTGTTTTGGGACTATTTGGTTTTCGTAAGATGACTTACACACCTAGACGGAGGGAGTAGTATAGCCCTGTAAACCGGAAAGGAGTATTTGCCTTTCTAGAGATTTCAACAAGTGACTAGACTACACCGTGTGCAGTACTCCCTCCCTTCCGGTTTATAGGGCTCAAATCTCAAATCTCATGAACCAAGGCATTCTGCGATTGGAGGAATGTATCTCATACTTTACAAAACTACCCTAATTAAACACATGCATTAACTACGTAGTTCTCTCATTTTCCTCTCCGCCTTGGTCGCGGTGCACAATATTGAGCACTCCTATATGACTAGGCGCTCTATCTATATGTGGGACATTTCAAAGCATCCGGGCCCGCGTGCCATCCACCAAATCATAGCGAGGTGCTACAGTCGAGACTCACCTGTAACCCCAGTGTGGCCTTCATGACCCGTCATATCACAAAACCCACACCTTTACCAGCAGTGGTAAGGTGGCCTCCAAGTTGGACTGGACGAAGCAACCAACATTTCACTGGAACGCTCGTTCAATCCCTTTCTTCCCGTTCTTGAAGAAAACCTCACTCCATGCTACTCACTTCTGTCATTTTTCCTTTGTACCGACGAAGCAAAGGTGGGCGAATCAGTTATGCTGCTATATTTTCATTCCAAGAATCTTCTTTTTGCGAAGCACCGACCGATTCTCACATCCTATTGTTTTCCCGTTTTCATTGCGATTGTGGTTTCCTTTTGATTGCTTTTTGTTTGTCAGTTCATTGATGGATCCTGGAGCACTAGGCAAAGAGTTGTCAGCGGATAACCCACTGGAGACAGCGATCTCCAGGAAGCGAGCACTGACCAACGAGTTCACCATGTCGGTGGGCCAACCCATGGAGATGAAGAACTTCAAGAAACAAGCATTGGCCAAAGACTTGAGGACGTTGGCGGACGAACACCTCAAACGAAGTTGGAAGAACAGCAAGGGCCCCACCGTGCCTACCCAGGAACTCTCATTGGCACCTATGTGAGGCTCAAGACCGAGTTTGAGGAGATAGTCGCCGTTGAGAAGCAGTATTCCCCTGGAAAGGTAATGGCCCCTGAGGGAGTCCTGGATTAGGGGGTCTCCGGACAGCCGGACTATATCTTTCGGCCGGACTGTTGGATTATGAAGATACAAGATTGAAGACTTCATCTCGTGTCTGGATGGGACTCTACTTGGCATGGAAGGCAAGCTAGGCAATACGAATAAGTATATCTCGTCCTTTGTAACCGACCTTGTGTAACCCTAGCCCCTCCGGTGTCTATATAAACCAGAGGGTTTTAGTCCGTAGGACAGCATACAATCATACCATAGGCTAGCTTCTAGGGTTTAGCCTCTCCGATCTCGTGGTAGATCTACTCATGTACTACCCACATCATCAATATTAATCAAGCAGGACGTAGGGTTTTACCTCCATCAAGAGGGCCCGAACCCAGGTAAAACATTGTGTCGCCTGCCTCCTGTTACCATCCGCCTTAGACGCACAGTTCGGGACCCCCTACCCGAGATCCGCCGGTTTTGACACCGACATTGGTGCTTTCATTGAGAGTTCCTCTGTGCCGTCGCCAGAAGGAAGCATGTCTCGTCTCATCTTTAATGACGGTACTACTGTTGGGGGAGCTTTGGCTGTCGGCCAAACTCTCTGACTAGGCGGGTTCATTATGACCGCCTGTTCGGCCGCCGCGCCGACGATGAATTCTCGGGTCATCGAAAACAGCCTCCACGTCAAATCGACACTCGCCGAACAGATGGATCCAATGGAGCTCTCCTCCTTAAACGAGCTCTTGGATCGCATTGCTGCCTTGGGAGTCGCTACGGACTATGATCGGATTGGGCTAGAACCTGATCAAAGGGAGATTAACTCTCCACCGGTCACCCATCATATTGCAGTGGTGGAGGAACAATGCGGCGACCTTTCCTCTATCTTGAGGAGCAACTATGTCCGGATTCCCGAGCTCTCCGAGCCGGACGCCCGTTCGCGGGAGGTCAACATCCAATCCCTGAACTTAGAGTCAGGCAGCGGACCAGGATTACCGGGTAACATCCCGGAACTGGAACTTCCAAAATCGGAAAGTCCTCGGCCCCTGGATCCCAGATCGGGTAGGGGTTTTGGTTCAATTCCACCCACCCACCCAAACACAAGTGACCTTTCCCATATCAGGCAAGAGCCCCAGGAAACAGCACATCATTACTGGGCCAGATTCCTCCTTGCGATGAACAAGGTTAAGGATTGTCGCGAGGAAGACGCAATCTTATTTTTCTGCAATAATTGCACGGACAAGGGATCCTTAACGCCATAAATCGCCATGAGATAACACGCTTCGCTGACTTGGCGTCCATAGTACGAAAGTACTGTGCGATGGAAAGTGCCTGGAAAACCGAAACAAACTTTTGGGATAATCCGGCCTTGAACACAAACCCAGTCCGAAATAAAAGGGTGCATTATCACAATACACCCGGGTTAACTACCCAAAAGAAAAAATCCTCTA
Organism: Triticum urartu; assembly: GCF_003073215.2. Lineage (NCBI taxonomy): Eukaryota > Viridiplantae > Streptophyta > Magnoliopsida > Poales > Poaceae > Triticum > Triticum urartu. The sequence goes on along the minus strand of NC_053023.1, from coordinate 465,853,309 downwards.
CTGGGCAAGGAACCGTACTGGAGGGATGGCTCAACGGACCCTGCAAAATTCATAGCACGACGGATATAATACCAACGCACAGCCTTAGAGCATGTTGGATACTCCGGCAAGTGGCCAAAAGTGGTGAGGATCTTCTTATCCCACATACCACAGAGCACCATCCAGTGGATAACAATACGGTGTTAACAGTGTTCGAGACCTTTGCGTCAAATAATAGGCGCAAGCGAACACTCCGTAGCATGGCCGAAATCTGCCACGTAGCAGCAACAAATCCATGGAGTAACACGGCTATTACCTTCAATGCCAGTGATGAACCCAAATTCCGAACAGCCCGAGCACCAGCCGCAATGGTCCTCAGTCCAATCGTGGACGGCTTTTGACTCACCAAAGTACTCATGGACGGCGGCAGCGGACTAAATCTCATCTATGAGGAAACCCTTCAAAAGATGGAAATAGACTGGAACCGCATCGAGCAAAGTAGCACAACCTTTAGAGGAATTATCCCCAGTCGGGAAGCACGTTGTGCTGGGAAAATCACACTAGATGTGGTATTCGGCATGCGGGACAATTACAGGTCCGAAGAAATTACATTTCAAGTGGCCCCGTTCAGCAGTGGCTATCACACTCTTTTAGGACGGGAGGCATTCACAATCTTCCAAGCCGTACCACATTATGGGTACATGAAGCTTAAAATGCCCGGGCCCAACGGAATCATCACTCTCGCCAGTGATCCGGACACAGCACTCCGCGCCGAAAAGAAAACAGCGGCATTGGCCCTCGAGGCATTATCTGAAGCCCTCTCGGCCGAGGAGTTAACCACGCTACGCTCCACAGTGGACAGGGACGATGTGATACTCGACAAAAGATCCAAGTCCACCTCTTTTAAACCAGCGGATGAAATAGTCAAATTCCAAGTCCACCCAACGGACCCCACCTAAACAGCCTCCATCAGGGCATAGTTAAACCCCACTGTGGACGCCGCACTATGAGAGTTCTTGCGCGAGAATTGGGACATATTCGCCTAGCATCCTTCAGACATGCCAGGAATCCCACGCAGGCTGGCCGAGCATAGCCTCAATATCCTAAAGGGATTCAAGCCGATCAAGCAAGCTCTTCAGCGTTTCTCCGAACCTAAGAGACAGGCCATGGGAGAAGAACTAGCCAAGTTATTGGAGGCCGGATTCATCAGAGAAATAAAACATCCGGACTGGCTAGCAAACCTGGTAATGCTACCAAAGAAGGACAAATCCTGACGCCTTTGCATCGATTTCAAATACCTTAATAAAGCTTGCCCAAAGGATCCTTTCCCCCTCCCACGCATCGATCAAATCATTGATGCTACCGTAGGACACGAGTCATTGTGTTTCCTCGACGCAAACTCCGGTTACCACCAAATCAAGATGGCGGAATCCGACCAAGCCGCAACGGCATTCATCACATCATACGGTCCCTTCTGTTTCAACACAATGCCTTTTGGGCTCAAAAACACCGGCGCAACATATCAGCGCATGATTCAGACATGCCTGGAGAAACAAATTGGCAAAACAGTAAAGGCATACGTAGACGATGTGGTCGTCAAAACCAAACACGTCGACTCTTTGATAGACGACTTGAGGCTCACATTCGACAACCTCCGAACATATGACATCAAGCTCAATCCGGAAATATGCGTTTTCGGCGTACCAGCCGGAAAGCTCCTGGGATTCATTGTCTCCAGTAGAGGTATTGAAGCTAATCCGGCCAAAATCCGAGCGTTGTCACAGTTGGCTACCCCAACAGACCTCAAACAAATCCAGAAGCTAACTGGATGCGTGGCGGCTCTAAGCCGCTTTATCTCCCGCTTGGGAGAAACGGCTTTACCCCTTTATCGCCTCCTTCAGCGCACCGAACACTTCGAGTGGACGGATGCGGCCACAGCCGGATTGGAAGAAATAAAGGCCATTCTGGCAACCAACCCGATCCTGGCCGCGCCAAACATCGGCAAACCAATGCTGTTGTACATTGCGGCAACTCATCAAGTTGTAAGCGCGGTGCTCGTTGTCGAATGGGAAGTGGATGGACACAAATTCCCTCTTCAAAAGCCAGGATACTATGTATCCACTGTCCTCACTCCATGAAAATCACGGTACCCGCATTACCAAAAAATAGCATATGCGGTATTCATGGCATCGCGGAAACTGTGACACTACTTTCAAGAGTGTTCGATTACAGTAGCCTCGGAAGTGCCACTTAATGATATTATCAACAACCGCGACACTACGGGCCGGATTGCCAAATGGGCCATTGAGCTCCTCCCATTCGACATAACATACAAACCTCGCCGAGCCATTAAATCGCAAGTACTGGCCGACTTCTTTGCCGAATGGACGGAGGCCGAACTCCCTGAAGAGTACGGCGCATACACCAATTGGATCATGCACTTCGACGGTTCTAAAATGCTGGCCGGTCTAGGGGTTGGCGTCGTCCTGACGTCCCCAACCGGAGATACCGTTCGATACATACTGCAAATATTGCATACAGATTCCAACAATGCAGCCGAATATGAAGCTCTGTTGCATGGTCTTCGGATGGCAGTCTCCATGGGCATTCAACGCCTGGAGGTGCGTGGGGATTTAAACCTCGCAATATCCCAAATAAACGGAGATTTTGACACCAAGGATCCGAAGATGGCGGCCTATCGAAACACCGTCGTAACAATGTCAGCTCGGTTCGAGGGACTCGAATTTCACCATGTGGCTCAGGAAAACAATCAGGCGGCAGATATCCTCGCCCGCATCGGCGCAAAACGCGACGCGGTCCCCCCAACATATTTCTGGAAAGGCTTTTCAAGCCATCTGTACCATGGGAAGGGGACACCGGTAACATCAGTCCGGACCCGGCCAAAATACCCGATACCGAACTCTCTGACACAATCGGAGGATCCGCCACCGAAATAACACCTTCAGCCCACGAAATAATGGCCATTATTGCCCCGTGGACAGAACCATTCCTAGCCTACCTAACTAGACAGGAACTTCCGGAGGACCAAAATGAGGCACGCTGCATAGTGCGGCGATCCAAGGTCTACAGGGTCCATGAGGGAGAATTGTACAAGAAAAGCACTACCGGAGTCCTTCAAAGGTGCATCTCCGAAGAGGAAGGGCGGAATCTTTTGGCAAAAATTCACGCCGGACTCGGCGGTCATCACGCCGCAGCCCGGGCTCTTGTAAGCAAGGCCTTCCGTACAGGATTCTATTGGCCAATGGCCCGGGCAGATGCACAG
>NC_053023.1:465467473-465548971 GCF_003073215.2 Triticum urartu | reverse complement strand
TCTCCTCGGGGGGATACCAGTACTACCCCAGCACCAGAACCATTCAACATTTTGGATCCAACAAAGAACATGGTCCAGTGCTCCGAGTGAACTTGAGTCGGCAGTTGCTCTTCGATCCACTCGGCGAGGAAATCTGCTATTGCTTGGGACTTGATAGCTTTCTTTGCCTCGAACTTGACATCCAAGGGAAGGAGTTCAATCGCCCATTTTGCCACTCGTACAGTTGCGTCTCTGTTGTGCAGAATCTCTGACAATGGAGCGTCGCTGACGACTGTAACAGAGTGATCGGAGAAATAGTGTGCAACCTTCTTTGTGCTCATGTAAATTCTACAAACGAGCTTCTGATAGTGCGGATATCTCTGCTTTGACGGAGTCAGAACTTCAGAAATGTAATAAACTGGGCGCTGAACTTTGTAGGCTTTTCCCTCTTCTTCCCGCTCGACCGTAAGTACTGTAGTGACAACTTGTCCAGTGGCTGCTATATAAAGCAGCAAAGGCTCTTTACTGATTGGGGCAGCAAGCACCCGCTGGGTGGAAAGCAGGGCTTTTAGCTCTGCAAATGCTGTATTAGCTTTAGGAGTCCACTCGAACTTATCTGATTTCTTCATCAGTCGGTAAAGAGGCAGTGCCTTTTCACCGAGGCGAGAAATGAATCGACTTAGGGCAGCCAAGCAACCAGTAAGCTTCTGGACATCATGCACACGCACAGGGTGTTTCATTCGGAGTATAGCACCCACTTACTCTGGGTTAGCATCGATCCCTTGTTCGGAAATGAGAAAACCGAGTAATTTTCCGCCCGGAACTCCAAACGTGCACTTTGATGGATTAAGCTTGATATCGTACCTTCTGAGGTTGGCAACGGTTTCAGCAAGGTCAGTCAGTAGGTCGGAACCTTTACGTGACTTGACCACAATGTCATCCATGTATGCTTCTACATTCCGACTGATCTGAGTGAGCAGGCACTTCTGAATCATCCGCATGAATGTAGCTCCAGCGTTCTTCAGACCGAATGGCATTGTGACATAACAGAAGCAGCCAAATGGGGTGATGAAAGTTGTCTTTATCTCGTTGAGTCCATACAGGCGGATCCGGTGATACCTGGAGTAGGCGTCCAAAAAGGACAAACACTCGCACACCTCAGTTGAATCGACTATCTAGTCGATGCGGGGAGAGGAAAGTGATCTTTCGGGCAGGCCTGATTGATATGCTTGAAGTCAATGCACATGCGAAGTGAGTCGTCCTTCTTTGGGACCATGACAACATTGGCTAACCACTCAGAGTGGTAAATCTCTCGGATAAACTCAGCTGCCAAAAGCAGAGCCACCTCTTCACCGATTGCCTTTCTCTTCTGTATGACAGACCGTCGAAGATGTTCTTTGACTAGTTTCACTTTTGGATCGACTCGCAAATGATGCTCAGACAGTCCCTTGGGAACACCCGGCATGTCCGAAGGTTTCCATGCAAAGATGTCCTAGTTCTCACGGAGGAACTGGATGAGCGCTTCTTCCTATTTGGAGTCGAGTGTGGTTGAAATCTGAGTCGGAGCAGCATTGGGGTCTGTCGGGTGAATGTGAATCGACTTCGTTTCACCGGACGACTGGAATGTTGAATCTGTGGCTGGCTTCTTGGCCCACAACAAATCACTCGAATCTGCATTTTTCTGGTATTCTTGCAATTCTACCATGGCCATCTGTGCATCGGCGATCTTTGAACCCTTCTGAAAGCACTCTTCTGCCTTCTTCCGATTACTAGTGATAGTGATCACCCCTTTCGGACCAGGCATTTTCAATTTGAGGTACACGTAACATGGTCGAGCCATAAAATGTGCATAAGCTGGCCTGCCCAGAATGGCATGATAGGCACTCTAGAAATCCACAACTTGAAATGTCAACTTTTCTTTGCGGTAATTCTTGGAATCACTGAAAACCACATCGAAAGCAATCTGGCCGAGTGATGTGGCCTTCTTGCTTGGAATGACCCCATGGAAACTCATATTGCTTTCACTGAGCCTGGACATCGGAATGCCCATTCCCTTCAATGTCTCTGCATACAGTATGTTCAGGCCACTGCAACCATCCATCAAGACCTTTGTCAGTCGAGTTCCTTCGACCACCGGGTCGACCACCAGTGCTTGCCTCCCAGGGGTGGCTATGTGTGCTGGATGATCAGACTGGTCGAATGTAATGGCAGTCTGTGACCACTTCAAATAACTGGGTGTCACCGGAGTGACCATGTTCACTTCTCTGTTGATGACTTTCAATCGACTTTTGCTCTCAACGTCAACAAAAATCATTAGAGTGGAATTCACGTGGGGATAACCATCATCATCTTCTTCCTCACCCTCAGCCTTGTCTGCTTCCTTCTCCTTTTCCTTGGGTTGTTTCTCTCAGAATTGTTGGATTAGGAGTTGACACTGCGAAATGGTGTGTTTCGGATAAATGAAATTACCCTCTTCATCTTTTTTGGTGTGGATGTGGCACGGCAGATCCAGCACGTCATTTCCATCTTGATCTTTTACTTTCATGGGGTTCCACGGCCCTTTGGGCTTCCCCTTGAACTTTCCTTGAACCACGGCTAAGGCTTCACCAGGAGAAGCTGGCTCGGCCTTGCGCTTCTGTTTCCGACCGGAGTTTCCTCCTTCGGCTTCATGCGCGACTGCTTTGTGCTTGCCACTCCGGAGTCATTCTTCTTCTTCGCCATTGGCATACTTGGTGGCAATCTCCATCATCCAAGTCAGAGTCATATTTCCTGTCCGACCGAATTTCAGATTCAACACCCGATACCTGACACCTTCCTTAAATGCACAAATCACCTGATGATCAGACACATCCTCCACCGTGTGGTGCAGGGTGATCCATCTCTGGATATAATCCCTCAAAGTTTCATTCGGTTTCTGAACACAACACTGTGATTCTGTCAAACCTGCTGGCCATTTGCAAGTGCCCTCGAATGTTCTGACAAACACTCGGGTGAGATCTTCCCAAGTATAAATACTGCTAGGTGCCAACTGATTCAGCCATGCTCTAGGCGAGCCCTCCAACATCAGAGGAAGGTGTTTTATGGCCACTTCATCATTGCCGCCACCAATCTGGACAGCCACTCGGTAGTCTTCAAGCCAAGTGTCGGGCTTGGACTCACTAGTGAACTTACTGACTCCAGTCGCCAACCTGAAGTTGGGGGGAATCACTGCAGCCCTGGTGGCTCTGCTGAAGCACTTTAGACCTGAGACATGCACCCTTCTGCTGGTTTGCGGATCCCTGTCATGGCCCTCTCGGTGAGCTCTGTTTCTATCTACCAAGCCCTGAACGAGAATAGATCTCACATCAAAGCCTAGCTCCCTGGGGTCGACTGGAATCCCCGCCCAACACTGTGAGGGCGCCTGTCTTCATGTTGCCGAGGCACGTACGACCCACTCCTTGGGGGAGGCGTGGGCACTCGACGATGATCATCGCGATTGACTTGGTGATCATACTGCTCATGGTTTCTGTACTGATCTCGTCGATCTCCACGTCCTTCACACCTCGGGGGCGATCTTGGGCTGTGGGCCGACTGAACTGTGTCTGCAACCACGGATCTGCTATGGATCCTATTCCGCGATTGATATACGGCTGTATTCTGTTCTCCCGCCGCCCGGAGCAAAGATCAGATCTGCACGAGACCTCGGCCACCTTCTGACTGGGAAGGTTGGATCGACTCCGCTATCCGGGCAGCAGCTGCTAGATTCTGGATCGGGGTTCGGTATACCTGAGTCGGATGTGGAAAAAGTTGGCGTCGACTAGATTCGGGAGCATGCTGCCGAGCGCGATCGTTGAGTGCGCGCTGGAGGTTCTCCAGTCGAGTGCGCTCAGCCAAGTTGGCTAAGCGCGCCTGCTTCAAGGCCGGGGCCTCAGGGTTTCTCCAACAATAGGAGTATGAAGTTCCTCCCTCTGCTGCGAAGGGAGGGGTTTGGGACGGTACTCTTCATGAACGCACGACGGATCGCCGTCCACATCACCTCCGTCTTCACGGGTGAAGCCAGGAGGACCGCGTGGTCCATTGTCCATCAAAACTTCTGCCGCTGGGTCGCTGCTACCGCACTCGGATGCAGTCTCTACGGAGACAGTCGACAAATCGAACAAGCCGTAGTGAGTTTCGTCGGGCTCGATTGCCGCGACTTGAGGGGTGGCCGACTGGCGAGCCACCGCATGCTTCACCCACCGCTGAAGCCTCGACCGACTGGAACATTTGCTCCGGCGGGCCGCAGGGAGGGGGAAAGCTGCTGGAGCCGACTGATACTGAGTCGACAGCTGTCGTAGAAGGACACCGCGGACGCACGCGCGAAAGTGCGTCGCCCCGCAGACGGGGAGTGCGTCGATGTCGAGTGGAGCCTCTTGAAGCCAAGCGGAGTCGTCGGCGACAAACACGAGCGCGCCGAGACGGATCTCGCGGCCCTCAGCCAAACCTCCGCCTAGAACCATGATGAAGGGGATCGGAAAAATTGCAACTTCTCCAACAAGTCGCTAAGACACCTACCCCACGGTGCGCGCCAATTGTCGTGGTTCTAAGCCTGATAGTAGAATAGGGGGGTAGGAATGTAGAGGCAAGATCCTAGCTATGGAGGTGATGTATATGTGAGTTTTGCGATTTAAGGCCCTTCTCGGAGGAAGTAACAGCCCTAGGTCTCGGAGCCCGGAGGCGGTCGACTGGATATACGCGTGTGAATTACAAAAGGTGCGAACCCTTGTCCCAGAGGAGAGGGGTGGCTTTATAGAGTGTGCCAGGACCCCAGCTCCCCTCCGTTACACAGGGTTCAATGTTCATAAAGGAGGAGCGTTACTGGTAATGTCTGGAGTAAAGTGCTATAAATGACCATAAAGCTATGACTTAAATCTCGACCGTTGCGGAGTGAGTGTCTTCACATCTTTTGATGTTCGAATGGTTGTTCGCATGGTCGAGTGTCTTCAAGGCTGTCTAGTGGAACATAACTTCATGGTCGAGTGGATGATGATTTCTCTCCGACTGCTTCTGGTTCTTTTAGAGATGTCCTTGGGGCGGGCCTCTTGGACAGATCCATGACACTACCCTAGGTACATAGCTTCGTCACCCATGCCTATCGAATCTGACTGGGCGCCAATCATGGAGTTCACCTCCGCGGATATATTTCGGCACTCGCCCTTCGGCGACATGCTGTCAGGAGAGTCCTGGCCGAACTATGTTCGGCAGGATTGGGATGCGGATGACGAAGAAATTCGCCGCCCACCCACCACCCACTTAGTAGCCACTGTCGACAATTTGACCGACATGCTCGACTTCGACTCCGAAGACATCGACGGTATGGACGACGACGCGGGAGACAAAGAGGAACCACTGACCACAGGGCACTGGACAGCCACCTCATCATATGATATATAAATGGTGGACACACCCAAAGAAGGCAATGGCGATGGGACAGCGGAGGATGACCCCTCCAAGAAGCAACCCAAGCGCCAACGCCAGCGGCGCCGCTCTAAGTCTCGCCAAAGCAAAAGCGATGACACTGGCACAGGATATAATAGCACTCCGGATAGTGCCGAAGACGACAACAATCCCCTCCAGCAGGATTTAGAGCAGGAAGATGGAGAAGCCAGCCCTCCCGAGAGAGCGGCAGATGGAGAGGCGGAGGATGATAATTACAAGCCTCCCTCTTGCCAAAGCAAAAGCGGTGACACCGGCACAGGATATAATAGCACTCCGGACAGTGCCGAAGACGACAACAATCCCCTCCAGCAAGATTTAGAGCAGGAAGATGGAGAAGCCAGCCCTCCCGAGAGAGCGGCAGATGGAGAGGCGAAGGATGATAATTACATGCCTCCCTCTGAAGACGAGGCAAGCCTCGACGACGACGAATTTGTCGTGCCAGAGGATCCCGCCGAGCAAGAGTGCTTCAAGCACCGTCTTATAGCCACGGCAAATAGCCTTAAGAAAAAGCAGCAGCGGCTTCAAGCTGATCAAGATTTGCTAGATGACAGATGGACTGAAGTCCTTGTGGCCGAGGAATATGAACTCGAACGCCCCTCCAAGAGTTACCCAAAGCGCAGGTTGCTACCCTGACTGGAGGAGGAAGCATTAAAACCTACATCTCCAGCGTATGACGCGGCTGATCGGCCACCTCGTGGCCGCGACAGAGAGGCATTTCAGCCAAAAACTCAGCCCGCACCCCAACGCCAATCAAATAAGAATGACAAGGCACGGGGAAACATGCTAGACCTGCGATACGTATTGGAGGACAAAGAAAAACACGCAAGATCGATCTACGGATCACGAGGGCGCACCACTACGTGAGACGATAACCGTCACGCCGGATACAGTAAAAGTAAATCCGGCCGGGCCGAACACAGCGGACAAGACTCATTCGAGCTGCGTCGCGACATAGCCCACTACAGAGGCGCTGCACACCCCATATGCTTCACAGACGAAGTAATGGATCACCAAATCCCAGAGTGTTTCAAACCTGTAAATATCGAATCATACGACGGCACAACAGATCCTGTGGTATAGATCGAAGACTTCCTCCTGCACATCCACGTGGCCCGCGGTGACGATCTACACGCCATCAAATACCTCCCACTCAAGCTCAAAGGACCAGCTCGGCATTGGCTCAATAGCCTGCCAGCAGAATCCATTGGTTGTTGGGAAGATCTGGAAGCCGCATTCCTCGACAACTTCCAGGGCACTTATGTGCGACCACCAGATGTCGATGACTTGAGCCACATAATTCAGCAGCTAGAGGAATCGGCCAGGCAATTCTGGACACGGTTCCTGACAAAGAAAAATCAAATCATCGACTGTCCGGATGCAGAGGCCCTAGCAGCTTTTAAGCTCAACATCCGCGATGAGTGGCTCGCCCGGCACCTTGGCCAGGAAAAGCCGAAATCTATGGCAGCCCTCACGACATTCATGACCCGCTTTTGCATGGGAGAAGACAGCTGGCTGGCTCGTGGCAATAACATATCAAAGAACCACGGTACTTCAGATAGCAAGGATAGCAATGGCAGGTCACGTCACAACAAACATAAATGCCGCGTCAATAGCGGCAATACCGAGGATACGACAGTCAATGCCGGATTCAGAGGCTCTAAACCCGGTCAGCGGAAAAAGCCGTTCGAAAGAAGCACTCCGGGCCCGTCCAGTTTGTACTGTATACTCGATCGCTCGTGCCATATATATGGCACCCCGACAAGCCAGCCAACCACACCAACAGGGAATGTTGGGTGTTCAAGCAGGCCGGCAAGTTAAACGCCGAAAACAAAGATAAGGGGCTACCTAGCGATGACGAGGAGGAGCCCCGACAGCCAAACACCGGAGGGCAGAATAGGTTCACCCCACAAGTGCGGACGGTGAACATGATATATGCAACCCACATCCCCAAGAGGGAGTGGAAGCGTGCATTAAGGGATGTATATGCATTGGAGCCGGTCGCCCCAAAGTTCAACCCATGGTCCTCCTGTCCAATCACCTTCGATTGCAGGGACCATCCCACTAGTATCTGTCATGGCGGATTCGCTGCACTGGTCCTAGACCCAATCATCGACGGATTTCACCTCACTCGAGTCCTTATGGACGGCGGCAGCAGCCTGAACCTGCTTTATCAGGACACAGTGCGCAAAATGGGTATAGGCCCCTCAAGGATCAAACCCACAAAAACGACCTTCAAAGGCGTCATACCAGGTGTAGAGGCCCATTGCACAGGCTCAGTCACACTGAAAGTGGTCTTCGGATCCCCGGATCACTTCCGAAGCGAGGAGTTAATCTTCGATATAGTCCCGTTCCGCAGCGGCTATCATGCACTGCTCGGGCGAACCGCATTTGCGAGATTCAACGCGGTACCGCACTATGCATATCTCAAGCTCAAGATGCCAGGACCTCAGGGGGTCATCACAGTCAATGGAAACACAGAGCGCTCTCTCCGCATGGACGAGCACACTCCGGCCCTTGCAGTAGAAGCGCAAAGCAGCCTCTTAAGGAAATCCAGCAGTTCGGCGATTAAAGACCCGGACACCTTCAAGCGCGCCTGGAGTAATCGGCAACAAGACCACCTGGCACGTTCCGAGCTCGCATAGCAATGCGGCCCCCACCCCAGTCCCAGCCAAACGGCGAAATCCGTGCCACGCGTACATAATTACGCATTGAAAATACCATGGGCGCAGGTGGGGAGGGGGGCACGACTACGGCACGCCCCAAGACACGGCTCAACCGCACTAGGGGCTTCCCGCTTTGTCATTTTTCTCTCTTTCAGGACTTTAATCTCTGGAAACCCCGTCCGGCAGTACGATTGCCGGACACACGATGCAACAACCAAGGAGGCAGAAAGCTACGTCGCACCACGGAACTCCCAGGTGGTCTCTGATAACGAGTGAAATACTTTCTTAAAATACCATTCCTCAGGTTGCCCTTGGAGGGGACATGTCAAATAGTCCTACTTTTTTCTTATCGCACTACTTGTATCATTTTGCTTCGATGCACCTTTTTGAATAAACAATGCATAGCACTAGAATATTACCGCATTCTCTATTCTTCTTTATATATATATGTTCATTCACAACATTCAGCACCCGTACACTTTGGTATGGCCAATATGCCACGGGCTTAGGCGTACCCCATAATACGGCATGAGAAGTCCGAACACTTTCAACAGTGCGGCACCCCGAACTTATAGCATTATATGCATCAGCTCCGAATCATGACTTGGGTCAATAGTTGGGTTTGCCCGGCTCCCATGTTTTGGTACCTTACGTTCCGCTATATCGGCTAAGGTAGCACTGGGAGAACTACTGCGGTTGTGCCCCGGTTCATCTGGGCAAGCACCTCAGTAGAGAAAGCTAAACCTGACTATCATGATAAGGTGGGAGCCGGTCGCTATTCGAGAGGTCTCGAGTCCCTAAAGACTTATGCTTCTTAGAGCGAGGGGTCGGCTTTGTCCGGCTTAAGGCGTGTATAGAGCCCCGAATTCGGCCTTCCGAATACTAGGGGCTTCGCCAAAATTTAAAATTGTAGACTTCTATGGCTAAGTGAGAGTGATAAAGCATTATAATCCGATTGCCTTGTTCGTTGTGTTGAGCACCTCCCTCGAAGGACCCAACAATGGGAAAAAGAGTGCTCAGATTTATCCCAAACACCCCAGCACTCAGGGCATGGGGGCAGAAGCCGACGACTGGCCATCTCTCAGATTTCATAAACAGCCGCACAGAAGGTAATATTTTAAATTCAAACAAGCGTTGCATAGCGCATATGAACAAGTTTTCATAGTACAGGATCACACGAGCAAGTTCGTTCAAAAATTACATCCTTCGCACAATCGTCCGCCACAAGACGGGCACCCTTCAGGACACCCTCATAATACATTTCGGGGTGGCGATGCTCCTTGCCCTGCGGCGATGCCTCCTTCACCACCTTCTCGGCATCCATCTTGGCCCAGTGCACCTTCGCATGGGCAAAAGCCCGGGGGGCACCTTCGATGCAGACGGACCGCTTGATGACTTCCAACCGGGGGCAAGCGTCCACAAGCCGCCTCACCAGGCCGAAGTAGTTGTTGGAAAGGGAGTCGCCAGGCCACATCCGGACTATAAGGCCCCTCATGGCCTATTCGGCCGCCTTGAGCAGCTCGACCAGTTGCTTCAGCTGGTCGCTCATAGGCATCGGGTGTTCGGTCCCATTATACTGAGACTAGAACAACTTCTCCGCCGAGCTTCCCTCCTCGTCCTGGTAATATTTCGCGGCATCCGACACGCTGCGGGGCAAATCTGCGAATGCTCCTCGAGAGCTCCTGACTCGGGTAAGTAACAAGTAATTTACTTTCACATGCTTGCTTTGCATATTGAATGCCTTACCCGCCGCTATCTTCCTCATCGCCTCAATTTCCTGGAGGGCCTTTTGGGCTTCAGCCTTGGCATGCTTTGTGCTCTCGAGGGCCGCAACAAGCTCGGACTCTCGCATCTTCGAGTCAAGCTCCAAAGTCTCGTGTTTCTTCACGAGAGCCTGGAGCTCTTGCTGCACCTCGCCCACCCGTGCCTCTTGTTTCTGCCGCTCAGTGAGCTCCTTGGCCGCTTTGTTTTCGGCCTCGGACAACGCTTGCTTCAGGGTCGCCACTTCGGTCATGGCCCCTGGCACATTCATGATGATCCTGTCATTTCACAACCACATTTTCTTTTTTATATAGACAAGGTATTACTTACCTTTGTTCTCCTCGAGCTGCCTCTTAATAAGGCCGAGCTCTTTCTCGGTCCGCTCGAGGTTCTGCTTCAGTGCGGCGACCTCCGCAGTCAGTGCGGCAGAGGTCAGCAGCGAAGCCTACATACTCATACAGACATACTTATATTAGAATCCTGCAGATATTATTTGATCCTCCATTTGGCTTTTCTTTCTGAACACCAAACAGATCATCAGGGGCTACTGTCCATGCGGTAATATTTTTCCTATATTTTAAATACTTACCTCAAAGCCTGTTAGAAGGCTGGCATAGGCTTCAGTCAGTCCGCTCTTGGCGGACTGAACCTTCTTGATCACCGCACTCATAATAGTGCGGTGCTCTTCATCGATGGAAGCGACGCGAAGCGCTCCCAGCAGGTCGTCCGGTGCCTCTGGATGGACAGAGGTCACCGGCACGGACGGCTTGCCCCTCTTGCAAGGGGGCCGCCTGGCCGAGTCCGGAACCACTGGAGGTTCCGGCGCGGTGTTCGGCTAAGGGCCAAACTTGGAGCCCCTGGGAGCCTTGCTCCTGTTGCTCCTGGAGTCCGAAAGGTCTCCTTGAGGCGCGTCCGGGACTATCTCACCCTGGCTCGGTGCCCCTTGAGACAATACCTTGGCATTGTCCGTAGGGCAAGGAGAGGAGGCGGTTGGAAGTGTATCACTATTCACGTCCGACGAGTCCAAGGAGCCGTCCGATGAGGATACGTCAATATGGGCTTGGGGCGGACTGCATAATCATATTTGACGTTAGGAGAAGCAGTGCAACAAAAGTATGCTATGAGTTACTCTGGTATACGAATACTTATGACTTCGCCAGGGACTTGGCCCTGAGCAGCCACTCATCTTCGCCATCGTCGGCGGTGGTGGAGCAGTCTGGAAGGAGAGTCCTTCCCTTCTTGGACCCTTTGGCCTCCCCGGCTGTGGAGGCCTTCCTTTTCTTGTCTCCCCGGCTGGAGGGGGAGAATCTTCATCTTTGTTCTCGTTTTCACGGGAGGAGTGCGTCTCGGAGTTATCAGATGATGTGTCCGATACCACCTAGCTCCGGGACTCTTTCGGGTTCTCGTGGCCTTCTTCTTGGTCTTCTCCAGCACCTCATAAGGAGCCGAAGTCCGCATCTCCGTCAGGAGAGCGTCTGCAGGGTCTTCGGGCAGAGGGGCCAGACAGTTAATCTGCTCCGATGTCTCCACCCAGTCCTGTCAAAGGCATGGGAGCTCAGACCCGGCACATGGTTAAGCTATGGGAAATAAATAGCCTAACCTGTGTACAGAGCTTACTGGATTCGCAGGGCGCTTCGCGCTTAGCCCATGGTCCTCGGTAAGAGAAGGGGGTACCTCGGCGCCTTTGAACAGCACCTTTCAGACGCCCTTATGCGTCGTGTCGAAGAGCTCGCGCAGAGTCTGGTGCTGGGCCGGGTCGAACTCCCATAAATTGAAAGCCCATTGTTGACACGAGAGGATCCGGCGGAAGAGCATGACCTGGACTATGTTGACAAGCTTAAGTTTCTTGCTTGTCATGTTCCGGATACACTTCTGGAGTCTGTCCAGCTCCACCGATGAGCCCCAAGACAGGCCCTTCTCCTTCCAGGAAGTGAGCCACGTGGGGATTCTGGATCGAAACTCGGGGGCCGCCACCCAGTTGGTGTCGCGCGGCTCGGTGATGTAGAACCACCCCGATTGCCACCCCTTTATGGTCTCCACGAAGGAGCCCTCGAGCCATGTAACGTTGGGCATCTTGCCCACCATGGCTCTGCCGCATCCCGCTTGTTGGCCGCCTACTACCTTCGGCTTGATATTGAAGGTCTTCAGCCATAGGCCGAAGTGGGGCCGGATGCGGAGAAAGGCCTCGCAAACGACGATGAACGCCGAGATGTTGAGGATGAAATTCGGAGCCAGATCATGAAAGTCCAGCCCAGAATAGAACATAAGGCCCCGGACGAATGGATGGAGGGGAAACCCCAGTCCGCGGACGAAGTGCGGGAGGAAAACCATCCTTTCATGAGGTTCCGGGGTAGGGACGATCTGCCCTGCGGATGGCAGCCGGTGCATGATATCCACGGCTAAGTATCCGGCTCCACGTAGGTTTTTTATGTGTCGCTCCATGACGGAGGAGGCCATCCACTTGCCTCCCGCTCCGGACATGTTTGGAGATAGTTGAGGAGAAGGATGTGGACTTGGGCGCTGGAGCTCGAGTGCGCGAGAATGGATGAGCAAGGAGGAAGAAGGCGTGGGTAGAAAAAGGTGAGACCTTATCCCTTTATAAGGGCGGACAAAACTATGCGCCCCCACCAGCCTGGTAAAACTTGCTTATCCCCCAACCACCGTAATTGATGGCGCGGTTGGGTTACCCATGTCCGTATTAATGGGAATCCCGTAATAAGGGGACACGATCTCTGCTTCGACAAGATGTGCCAAGGAAACCGCCTCGCGAAACACGCTGAGACAGGTTATGAAAAACGATTCGAATAAAGACCTGGCTGTGGTGTGATGTCACACTATGGGGAACGTCAGCAGATTAGACTTGTGTAAATATTATTCCCTCGACGGTGATATGTGGAACATATTTTGCAGAGCCGGACACGATCCTCGTGCTCAAAATCTTCTATGAAGTATTCGGAGAAGGAAACCCGCCTTGCAATGACGAAGACAATCTGCACGACGGACTCATCGTCGTTGAATCCTGGTTCAGGGGCTACTGAGGGAGTCATGGATTAGGGGTTATCCGGACAGCCGGATTATATCCTTTGGCCGGACTGTTGGACTATGAAAATACAAGATTGAAGACTTCGTCCCATGTCCGGTTGGGACTCTCCTTGGCGTGGAAGGCAAGCCTGGCAATACAGATATGTAGATCTCCTTCCTTGTAACCGGCTCTTTGTAACCCTAGCCCCCTCCGGTGTCCATATAAAGCGGAGGGTTTTAGTCCGTAGGACAACATACAATCATACCATGGGCTAGCTTCTAGGTTTTAGCCTCTCTGATCTCGTGGTAGATCAACTCTTGTACTACTATATTATCAAGAATAATCAAGCAGGACGTAGGGTTTACCTCCATTAAGGGGGCCTGAACCTGGGTAAAACATCGTGTCCCCTGCCTCCTGTTACCATCCGCCTTAGACGCACAGTTCGGGACCCCCTACCCGAGATCCGCCGGTTTTGACACCGGCAGAGGCATTTTCAAAATATCCGTCAAGAATGTTCGTAAAAAGATGGATCTAAGCATCTCAACAAAACGCTCAAAATCCTCCTCGTCCTTGTTTTTTGGAGGCTTCCTAGGAGAAGGCATGGGTTTCTGAACCTATGGTTCTCTTTCTTTACCATGTTTTCTAGTAACGAAATCCCTTTTATCATATCTTTTATTCTTTGGAGGTGGTTTATGAAGATCAACAGCAGGCTCTAATTCTACATCATTATCATGTTCTTTATCATTGTCTGGTTGAGCGTCAACATGAACCTCATCGTTATCATTATCACCAGGTGGATGTTCATTACCAGACTGTGTCTCAGCATCAGAAATAGAAACATCATTATGATTCTGAGAAGGTTTCTCTATCACAGGTTCAAGCATGCAAAGTTCTATCATTTTTCTTTTTCTTTTTTTTCTTAGATGTAACACACGGATAATTAAGCTACATTAACCCTCTACTAATGATGCCACGTCACCACGATTACTGATGTTAATCTCGCGTTAATTCAAAACCGATTCAAAATTCAAATTAAAAATAAAGGCAACCAATAAAAGTTTTCACACATTAAGACTTTTATGTTCTAAATGTGACAAATAATTCATAAGTAATAATGGTGGTGAAACCATTTTTATAAAATGTTTAAATGCTCTACATAATCAAAACAGTAGGTAAAACCACCAATTAAATGCCTTTTGTATTTTATAAAATACTAAATTAAATTATTTTGGGGTAAAACTTTTTGTGGTAGTGGGATGTTGTAACACTGATTTAGGAATTTACTTTGTGATTTATAAAACTATAATAAATAAAAATAAAATATAAATAGAAAAGAAATAAAATAATTAAAAGAGAAAAAAAGACCCCCCGGGCCAACCGGCCCACCTAGCCACTCCAGCCGGCCCAGCCCAGCCGGCCCAACTTCCCCCTCTGGCCACCTTATCCCCCCACTCCCCGCAAACCCAAGCGCCACCCCCATGCTCTCTCCCCCTCTCCCGCGATTCTTGGATCAGGGGAAACCGACCCGCCGACGCCATCGTCGCCGCCCTACGCCATTGCCCATCGCCTCCTTGAGTCGGCTCCTGCGAGCCTCGCCGACCCGAACCTCTACTCCGCCCGTGAGCACGCGCCCCCTCCTCTCCCCTCTTCCCCTGCACCCCGCGCCAGCGCCACCCACCACTGGTCCCCCGCACTGCACCTCGCCCTGCCGCGAGCTCATCGCCGCCTCCTCCCTAGGCCCTCCCCTGCTCGCCTCGTTGTGTGAGCCAGCATGTGACCGCGCCCCTGTAGCGTTCTTCACCCCGCGACCGTGCCGCTGGCATCGCCCCGCGCCGGCTGCTGCCGCCTGGGTCGCCCGCTCAGTCTCGCCAGGGTCGCCCGGTCAGCCTCGCCAGCTGCCGCTATTCGCCGCTGGCCGGCCGGCCCTCGTCGCTGCTCTTCTCCCCTCCCCCCCACCGTGCCCTGTCGCGCGTCCCCACTCACTGATCGCCCTCGCCGCTGCTGCCGCAGCCTCCGCACCTCGCCGCGCATGCTCGCTGTAGCGCCACTCCACCCTACTGTGTACGCCCGGCCGTGCCTCGTAGACGTCCTGCCATGGCCGACGCCCCCCTAATGGCCTGGGCGTGCGCTCGGCGCCCGCACGTCCGCTAGGCCCCTTTGCCATTGAACACTGGGGCCGACGCCCCAAAGAAACAAAAAATGGTTTTTTATAAATAAATGAATTAAAATAAATATTAAATAAATAAATTAGTGAAATAATTAACTTAATTAATTTGGTTTAATTAATCTTATTAAACTTAATTAACCAAATCACCTAATTAAACTAATTAAACTACTAGTTAGTTTAATGTAACTATCACAGTGGGTCCCACTTGTCAGTTCGACCAGTCAACGATCAGCGTTGACCGCTGACGTCATGATGACGCAATAAATGATTTTAGAATTTAATTAAATCTGTTTAGTCCAGAAATTGAAATAAAACTTTGAAAATTAATATAAAATAATTCGTAACTCGGATGAAAATACTTTATACATGAAAGTTGCTCAGAAAAACGTGACAATTCCCAATACGCACGCCGTTCATCTGTCATGTTCCACTATCATAGAGAACATGGAACCGTCCCCCTCCGTTTCATTTGTCCGAAAATGCTAAACTCCGGGAATACTTTCCCGAATGTTTTCCCCCTTCGTTGGTATCACCTAGTACTGCGTTAGGTCACACCTAGCACCGCTTATTGCCTTGTCATGCATCTTCATGCATGTGTTTGCATTGTATTTATTGTTTCTTCCCCATTTTCTATTTGTTAGACTTCGATACTGGCGCCGCACCTCCTGACGTTGACTACACTCTTGACGACCTGTCCTTCTCCATAGAGCTTCCAGGCAAGCCAAACCTCCTTGATCATCTAGATACCGCCTACTCGTTCTCTCTACTACTTGCATTACAGTAGTGTAGTTGTTACAACTTTCCGGATGATCCTATTCTGCTGCATAGCCTGTCTTTGCTATTACCTTTACTTGCAATCCTAAATGCTTAGTATAGGATGCTAGTATTACATAAGTGTCCCTACATTCTTGTTCGTCTTCCATGGTATAATATCAGGTCGTGATCACTTCGGGAGGTGATCACGGGTATATGCTATATACTAATACATACTTATGTTACTGTCCGGATGTGGGGGCTGAAGGGACAGGTGGTTCCATCCAGGTAGTGGTGGGCTTGGGTTCCCGACGGCCCCCGATTGATACATTGAGGTGGAGCGATAGGGCAGGTTGAGACCACCCAGGAGAGAGGCGGGCCTAGTCGCTGGTCGGTGTTCGCGGTTATATCAAAATAATGCGCTTAACGAGATTGGGTATTTGATATGAGTTGGTATTGACCTATACTCACTAACCTCCACGCGGGACAAGATATGGCCAACCGGCATCGTAGTATCAGCCAAAACTTTCCAGACGTCAGCGACTAAGCGGCGCACGCTCGGGTGGTCCGTGTAAAGCACCTGCCTTTGTAATGGAGGTTTCCAGGACTGATCCGGCCGCCCTGACAACTTGCTGGAATGCAATGGGCGATGGGCCCAAGACCACCGCGTGCTTAGGATTTAGACCGGCATGTTGGCCTCTCTGTTGATCCTAGGTAGGGCTGCGACGTGTTGATCTTCCAAGGCCGGGCATTAGCCAGGAAGGTGTGTGCGGCCAGAGTGATCGATCATGTGCGGTAATGTGGTGCAAACCTGCAGGGAAGATTGATCTATTCGAATAGACGTGTCCACGGTAACAGAACGACTTGGAGTTGTACTTCGACCTTATAACTAAAACCAGATACTCAATAAAAACACAACCTTTCTAGTGACAGATATAACCCGGTGATTGCTCTCTCACAGGGTGTCCTGGAGAGGATCGTCGGGTAGGATTATGCTATACAATGACACTTGTCACTTACAATCTACTCTCTTCTACTACTTCAAGATGGAGTTTGCCAGAAGCATAGTCTTCGATAGGACTAGCTTCTCCCCCTCTTATTCTGGCATTCTACAGTTTAGTCCACAAATACTACCCCCTTTATTGATACCGATGCATATATGTAGTGTAGATCTGATGTAAGTCTTGCAGTACTTTGGATAAGTACTCACGGTTGCTTTGCTTCCCCATTTTCCTCTATCCCCGGTTGCTGCAATCCTATGGCGGATCCTAGGAGCTAGATGCCACCGATGACGACTACCACTACTCCGACAGTGCCTACTACTACGTGCAGACCACCGAAGATGAGGAGTAGTTTAGGAGGATCCAAGGCAGGTGGCCTGTGCCTCTTCGATCTGTATCCATGTTTGTGCTAGCCATCTTAAGGCACCTTGTTTAACTTAATGTCTGTACTCCGATATTGTTGCTTCCGCTGACTCGTTTGTTTCAAGCTTATGTATTCAAGCCCTAGAGGCCCCTGGCTTCTATCTTAAGCTTGTATCCTTTTATTTGTGTTTAGAGTTGTGTTGTGATATCTTCTCATGAGTCCCTGATCTTGATCGCACACGTTTGCATGTATGAATGAATGGGGGCCGTCACAAGTTGGTATCAGAGCTGACTGCCTGCAGGGATCCCCCATCAAAACTTCTTGGCAGAAGTCGAGTCTAGTCATTGCAAAACTTTTACTAACATGGATGTGTGGCTTACGGGCCCACGTCGCCATTGGATGGTATTAGGATCTTTTATTCCTCGTCTATACTCTGGGACTCTAATCTCTCTTCTATTCGGGTTAAACGAATTTGCTAACTCTAACATTAGGATCTCGTGATCACATTCACCCGGAGAGCTGGATTTTCTGCAATTATTCCTTTGAAGTGTATTCTGAATATTATGCACACTGTCATTTGACATCGTTGAACTTCTTTGTTTTAGATGCGTCCTGCATCGCAGATCGTGCGCCAGACCATGGCGGTCGACATGCCTGGGTTCCTAACCATTCTACTCGATGTCTTGACCCAGGTGGGATATTTCTGGTATCCTGAGTACACCGTGTATGAGGACTACCACGAGTTCAACTAGGAGATGTACCGCGCTAAGGTTGATATCTATGATTAGTGAAACAACTCCAGCCACGAATTGCACACCTTTGAGGGTGTTGGAGTGACCGCTGAGATGGCAGTCCAGGATGTTGCCTATGTTGTTGTCACCTACTTCTATAGAGAGCATCCCTACTTGTAGGAGACTGGGTTCAGATACATTCCGTACCCCCCAGCTGGGGATGAGACTATGTTCAGAAACTTTCCGTACCCCCAAGCTGGGGATGAGACTACGTGCCACACTACTGCATGTACCCCCTACATGAGTCGTCGTTACAACCCTTAGTTTTTGGTTTGGTACATTGTGGTTTTGGACCGCACTGTTCGAGCTTTGACTGTCGAGTTGTAACGCGTCCACGCCATTACGACACTGTGATACAAATGTGTCTAGTAGTCAGCATAGGGATTCAGCCATCGTTCATCCTTTACTCGCGCAGGACAGAGATGCCACCAGGTCTTGTGTGGCCTAATGTCAGGGGTGATACCCCTGCTCGTGGACCTCTTCTCCTGTTCGGGGATCAGCTGATACACCAGAGCTGCCATGGAGCGCATCCTCCTTCCCTCGAGAGCCGTCTGGCTTTTCGTCACCGGCAGCTGCCTGACTTCAGAGGTTTTCCCTGACGGTGATGTAGCATATCGCTATGTCTTGTTGTTGTATCCCTCCACCGCATGCCTGCGCACCACCTAGATGGTCTAGACTACCCTTTCCCTTTCTGAACAAGTACCTATGGCTTGTAACTGAACTTATGTATGGATCTGCATGTCGTGTTTGACTACTATGTTGTATCCACCATACTTCTTTCATTATGCTTGTTTCATTGGGAATGATTCTTTGTCTTTGCAAATTTCTCAATGCTAAACTACCCCTGTTGTGTTAAGTAGGATGGTTAGACCCGCTGGTCATGGTCATGGTGGCAACTCCCCACCACCACCCGAGTACATGGCTGGAACGATCCACCAGTTTGAGTTGAATCGACAGTTCATGGAGAATATGATGGCTCAGTTTCCTCGTCCCAATACGAATCAACAGCCAGCCCTAGTAACTCTGCAGGACTTGATGCATCTCAACCCAACCATCTACCGCAGCTCAACCCATCCCCTGGATGCTAATGATTGGCTCTGCGTCATCACCTATGAGATGGAGTCTGTTGATGTAGCCCCTGCTAGCTATGTCACCTTTGCATCCTTCTTCCTCAAGGGCCCCACTGCTCAATGGTGGGACACCCACATGCATACCCAACCTGCTGGAACGGTCATCACTTGGCCGGATTTTCAAGTTGCTTTCCTTGCCCGCTTCATTTCTCTAGGAATTATGGATAGGAAGATGCGCGAGTTCCGCAACCTCACCCAAGGCAACAAGACTATGGATGCTTATCAATGGGAGTTTCTGGACTTATCCCGCTAGGCTAAAGAAGATATTGCCACTGATGCTCACAAACAGGAAAAGTTCCGTGATGGACTCCAAGCAAACATCAAGCTGGCACTCCTTGTGCATGACTTTACTAATTTCGCCACCTTGGTAAACAAGGCCATCCAAGTGGAAACTGGTTTGTAGGAACACCAGGGCTCTCTCAGGCGCAACTGCGACATTGGCTCATCTTCGGGCCAACCCTCACAGAAGCATCGGATCTGGATCCTCAATAGTATGTACCGTCCAACTGCACCTGCTCCAAGGCAGTCTATTGTGCACCCCTATTGCCTCCCCCACCTAGGCTGCCAAGACCTCCAGCTGCACCACCTCGAGCTCCTTCTCCCACTCCCAATGATGGGTTGTGTTTCAAGTGTGGTCAACCAGGTCACCTTATGAGGAACTGCTACCAGAATAAGAACCAGCTGGCTCTACCTCAAACTGGCTGTAGCAACGTCCGCGGAAACAATCAACCCCGCAACCAAAAATGCCAGGCCATATGGTTGTGTTCATGCCAACCACGTTGTTATGAGTGAAGCTCAGTACTAGCCTGCTACTGTGATGGGTACACACCCATGCGGGGCAATGTCGAACCTCCATGTTTTGCAACAACGTCCCCATCAAATATGAAGGACTAGAATTCCTTGTCTCTCTCATCATACTGAAATCTTGTAGCATTGATCTCATTCTGGGAATGGATTGGTTGAAAGCGCATACTATTTATATAGTTTGCGCCACTAAGACCGTCCATCTGCTACACCCATCTGATGAAATAATAAGCTACAGTGCCTGATTATTTCATAATGTCGAGGCACAGCTTTATGCCTTGAATGTGTTGAATGATGCACCACTCGAGGCCATTGAAAACATTCTCATCATTCATGAAATCCAAGACGTCTTTCCTGAAGAACTTCCAGGGGTTCCCACTGCTGGAGCCGTCGAATTCCTCATCGACTTGTGATACGTCTCCAACGTATCTACGTTTTCTCATGCCTTTCCTCTTGTTTTGAACTCCAATTTGCATGATTTGAATGAAACTAACCCCGGACTGACGCTGTTTTCAGCAGAACTACCATGGTGTTGTTTTTGTGCAGAAATAAAAGTTCTCGGAATGGAACAAAACTTTTTGAGGATTTTTTATACCAATAATTAAAATTTCTGGATCCAAGACCCACCGGAGAGGGGCCCTTGGCTAGGCACAACCAACCAGGGCACGCCCCCCTCTCCTGGCGCGCCCAGGTGGGTTGTACCCACCTGGTGGCCCCGCTGATGACCCACCTGATACTATAAATTCACATTATTCCAAAAAAATAAGGGAGCAAGAATTATCACGATCCCTGAGACGGAGCCGCCGCCAACCCTGTTCTTCCTCGGGAGGGCAGATCTGGAGTCCGTTTGGGGCTCCGGAGAGGGGGATCTTCGTTCTTCGTCATCAGCAACCCTTATTCATCGCCAATTCTATGATGCTCCCCACCGGGAATGAGTAATTCCTTCGTAGGCTCGCCGGTCGGTGAGGAGTTGGATGAGATTCATCATGCAATCGAGTAAGTTTTGTTAGGGCCTGATCCCTAGTATCGACTATGTTCTTTGATTGATGTTGCTATGACTTTGCCACGCTTAATGCTTGTCACTTTGGGCCTGGGTGCCATGATTTCAGATCTGAACCGTTTATGAATTCATCATTATATCCATATTTTTAGATCCGATCTTGCATGTTATAGTCACCTACTATGGTTATGATCCGGCAACCACAGAGTGACAACAACCAGGCCCACTCCCGATGATGACCGTAGTTTGAGGAGTTCATGTATTCACTATGTGTTAATGCTTTGTTCTGGTTCTCTATTAAAAGGAGGCCGTAATATCCCTTAGTTCCCAATATGGACCCCGCTGCCACAGGAGGGTAGGACAAAAGATGTCATGCAAGTTCTTTTAATAAAGCACGTATGACTATTTACGGAATACATGCCTACATTATATCGATGAACTGGAGCTAGTGTCGTATCACCCTAGGTTATAACTGTCTCATGATGAATATCATCCAACAAGTCACCGATCCAATGCCTACGAATTTATCTTATATTGTTTCTGCTAAGTTACCACTACTATCATCACTGTTACACTTGTTACAAATTACTACTATCACTGTTACTGTTACCGTTGCTGCTGCTACTATTATCAAAACTATCAAACTACTTTGCTACTGATCACTTTGCTGAAGATAATTAATCTCCAGGTGTGGTTCAATTGACAACTCAGCTGCTAATACCTTCAAATATTCTTTGGCTCCCCTTGTGTCAAATATATAAATTTGGGTTGAATACTCTACCCTCGAAAACTGTTGCGATCCCCTATACTTGTGGGTTATCAAGACTTTTTTCTGGCGCCGTTGCCTGGGAGCATAGCTATATTTGTTGAGTTACTTGGGATTATTATCATATTATCACTATGAAGAATTTGAAGGATCCAAAGACAAAGATTTATCCCTCAAGGACGAGGGGAGGTAAGGAACTGCCATCTAGTTCTACTTTAGATTCACCTTCTGTTATGAATAAACATGCAACACCACAACATGCTATTAATTCTGATATATTTTGCAAGTTATTGATGATGCTACTTCTACTGTGAGTGATGGTTATGATGATGCTAGTACCTTGCTTGATAATGATGATGTGCACTTGGTGAATTTCTCAATGAAAAAAATTGCTAGAGTTATACAACATGATGTTGTTGAATCTGATGATGAGCTTGAAACTGAAACTCCTGAAACACCTGCTGGAACTAGCCTTCCTAGATATGAATTGCCTAAGGTACCGGAAGTTTATGTTATGAGTGAAGAAGCAACTAGAGATATTCTTGCTTGTAATGATAGATATGATCTACAGAAATTATTACACACGTATAAAGAAAAATCTCTGAATGCTAGAATGAAATGTGATCCTAAGTTTACTACTTCACCTATCTTTATTGATGATAAGGATTATGAATTCTCTATCGACCCAGAGCTAATTACTCTGGTTGAATCTGATCCTTTCCATGGTTATGAAACTAAAACTGTTGTGGCACATCTTAATAAGTTGAATGACATAGCCACCCTTTTTACTCATGATGAGAAAACTCGTTATTACTTTATTCTCAAATTATTACCTTTCTCATTAAAGGGTAAATCTTGGTACAATACTCTTGCTCCTGGTTGTGTACGTAGTCCCGAGGATATGGTTTATTACTTCTCTAAAAAATATTTTCCTGCTGATATGGAACAAGCTGCCTTACAGGAAATATTTAAATTTGTGCAAACTAAAGAAGAGAGTCTCCCACAAGCTTGGGGGAGGCTTTTCCAGTTGCTTAATGCTTTGCCTGGTCATCCTCTTAAGAAAAATGAAATACTTGATATCTTCTATAATGGACTCACCGATGCTTCTAGGGACTTCCTAGATATTTGTGCTGGTTGTGTGTTTAGGGAACGAACTATTGCTCAAGCTAAAGAATAATTGAATAACATATTGAAAAATTATGATGATTGGACTATTCCCGAACCACCACCTAAACCCACTCCGAAGAAGAGGGGTATATTATATCTCGGTCCCGAAGATATGCAAGAGGCAAAGAAATCTATGAAGGAAAAAGGTATTAAAGCTAAGGATGTCAAAAATTTACATCCTATTAAAGAAATACATGGGTTTAATACACCACCAATGCCTAAGGTGGTAGAGGTAAATTATCTTATGAAGTTTAATGAAAATGATAATCCTCACAATATGCATCCTAGTCAATGCCTTTATGAGTTTGAAAACTATATTAGAAAACAAGATCACTTCAATGAAATGTTATGAAATAATTGAAATATAATTTGGTTATGATTGCTCGCTTGAGTAAATTGTTATTTAGAATATCAAATGATGTTAGAGGTGTTGGAAAACATGCTTCTATGGTTCAAAATCAATTAGAACAAATTGCTAAGACTTAAAGGGAATTGCTTGATGAAATGGATCATAATATGCATGACTTTGCTGTTAGAGTTACCACTAGAGGAGGTAAAATGACTCAGGAACCACTTTATCCTAAGGGTTACTCTAAAATAATTGAACAAGATTCACAAAGAAACAACACTAGTGCACCTAGTCCTTCTAGGAAGAAAAAGAAAAAGAAAAATGATAGGACTTTGCACACTTCTAGTGAACCTGAAATAGAGAAACCTCCTGATAATGAAAATGAAGTTTCTATTTCAGATGCTGAAACTCAATCTGGTAATGAACACTCACCTAATGATAATGAAAAAGATAATGGTGAGGTTCATGAAGACTCTCAACCAGCCAATGATAAAGAACCAGATAATGATGTTGAGATACAACCACCTGTTGATCTTGATAACCCACAACCTAAAAATAAAAGATATGACAAAAGAGACTTTGTTGCTAGAAAACACGGTAAAGAAAGAGAACCATGGGTTCAAAAACCTATGCCTTTTCCACCCAAGTCAACTAAAAAGAATGATGATGACGAATTTGAACGCTTTGCTGAAATGCTGAGGCCAGTCTTTTTGCACACTCGCTTGACTGATATCCTGAAAATGCCTCCTTATGCAAAGTATATGAAAGACATCATCAAAAATAAGAGAAAAATACCAGAAGCTGAAATCTCAACTATGCTTGCTAATTATACTTTTAAAGATGGAGAACCTAAAAAACTTGGTGATCAGGGAATACCAACTATACCTTGCTCTATCAAAAAGAATTATATGAAAACAGCTTTGTGTGACTTAGGAGCTGGTGTTAGTGTTATGCCTTTCTCTTTATATAAAAGACTTGATTTGAATAAACTCACACCTAATGAAATATCTTTGCAAATGGCTGAAAAATCAACTGCCATTCCTATCGGTATCTGTGAGGATGTGCCCGTTGTTATTGCTAATGTTACTATTTTGACTAACTTTGTTATACTTGAGATGCCTGAGGACGGCAACATGTTGATTATCCTTTGTAGACCCTTTTTGAATACTGCAGGGGCTGTTATTGATTGCAATAAAAACAAGGTTACTTTTCATATCAATGGTAATGAGCATACAGTGCACTTTCCGAAGAAACAATTCCAAGTGATGGTATTAATGTTATTGAAAAATCTCCGACAATCACTATTGGAAGTTTTCAAATACCTCTACCTACTGTCAAAAAGAAATATGAAATTCTTATTTTTGGGGAAATGCATATCCCCATTGAGGTAACTTAGTGATTTATGGAAGTTCTTCGGTTCATACTAATCGAAAGTGGTTGTTAATAAGACTTGACCAACCTTAGTAATGAATGATTTTTGAACGGTATGAAGTTGATGAATTTAGTAAGCACTACTTTCTGTCCTTACATTTTATTCGCTGTCTTTATTAGTTAAATAAAATAAAATGCAATGTTTTGTCTTTTTCCTGAATTTCTGAACAATAAAAAAATTGACCCAAAAATAGAAGTTCTCGGAATGCTCTAAAAAATTTATATGATTTTTTCCTGAATATTTATGAATTTTTGGTGCAAAAATAACCAGAGGGGGGGGGGGTGCACCAGGTGGGCACGACCCACCTGGGTGCGCCAGCACCCCCTAGCGTGCCCTGGGGGGCTGTGGTCCCCACGTGCCCCCCTCACTTATCTCTTTAGCCCACATTGTCACCTACCTCCAGAAAAAAAATCACTCTTCTTCTTTGTCCCGTGTTCTTGCTCATTTTGCTGCCATTTTCGATCTCTTTGTTCGAAGCTCCATTTCCGAAACTGTTTCGGGAGATTGTTACTTGGTATGTGACTCCACCATTTGTCCAATTAGTTTTCGTTTTAGTGGTTTTTACTTTGAATAATTAGCTACTCTTGGTGCTGCTGTAGATGTGCTTGCATGTTGAATTCTTAGTGTTCTAAGTAGTTTGAATGCTTGCTATGGCCTCTATGTATCCCTATGAGTAGTTGCTACTAGTTTTTGAAGTTTTGTTGGAAAAAATTTGTGAACTAAAAATTCATATTTTTGTTCATATGAAAAATTGTACGCGGACATGAATATCTTCAGGAAATATGGCTCAAGGAAGAACTCCAAGGGTGTTATTGGGGAGTCTTCTGACAATGATCTCCACCCTCGGAGGTTGGCAGAGGTACTGCCGTGCGAATGGCCGCACATCCCGTTCCTGCTAGAAGCTGGGATTCATGAGGAGTTCATGAAAATCATTGACAATGCCGGTCTCACCGACTTCATCGCAGATGAGTGTGACCAGCACCAAATCCTCACAAACATGTTTGTTCAAAGCTTTACTTTCTTGCCTAGAAATAATCCTCCTGAAACAAGCTTTGATTTATATGTTGAAAATCATCAGATACCACTTACTGAGTTTTGTGACATATGCTTGATCCCTTCTGACGGGAGCTTGGCCGAACCTAGGCCGGCTGAGTTTGAGGATTTTTATCGCACTTTGATAGTGGGTGATGAGAGGAGAGTGTCAGCCATCACTGCCGGTGATTTACATTTCCCTGATGTCTGTTACTTCACATATTTCGTTACCAAATGCTTGCTTGCTAGGGAGAAGGTGGGTGCACTTAGTTCACCAGACCTTGCTGTTTTACGTCGTGCAATTCAGGGCGACAACACGTATAGCTTCTCATGGCTCCTCGCCTACACCTTAATAAATCCCAGGGTAAAATACATGGTGGGATTTTTCCTACTCGTTTGGCGGCTCACTACGAAGTTGAGATATGCCCTAATGATTTCCCTTTGACCAAAGTTTACCTAGACCATGCAGCCATGGATCACCATCACTTTCTTGCACATGATCGTCCTGACATTTCCATTCCTTATAACTTGGTCTATAAAGTTGATACTCGTGATGTTATCCCCTTGACTACACCTACTTTGTTTGATTCTATTTCCACGGGCGGATACCGTATTATGCCCGCAGACATCCTCGCCTACTGGAATGCCCACGCTGCTACAGAGGCTGCACAGGCACCTCCACAGTGAGATCAATGGATGGCCGCTCCTTAGTGGTGGGATGAGTGGATGCCTCCTCCTCAGGATCCATACTACCCTCGAGGCTACTAATTTACTACCAAGTTAGGCTAAAAGCCTAAGCTTGGGGGAGTACGTGTTTCTCACCGACATTATATTCATGTTCACATATCATTCCATTTGTCGGTGTTCACACTTTTTCATTGTATCATCCATGCTTAGATTTATTTTCTTTTTTCTTCTTGTGTGTTTGAAAAACTTTAGAAAAACCAAAAAAATTAGTTGTAGTTAATTTACTTTCTATGCATGCTTAGTAGTAGCACTAAAAAGAAACTCGAAAAAGATTTCCTTGTTCTTCTTTTGCTTGTTGGGAGCTTTCCCGTGTAAATAGTTTTTCTTGTTTTTACTTTTTATTTGCTTGTTAAAGAAAACCAAAAACTCCAAAAATATTTCAGTGTGTTTCTCTGGATTTCTTTTCTTTTATTCGATTTGTACCGAGGAGAAGACCATGATGAAAATGTTGAGTGGCTCTCATATGAATAATTGTTGAACTAATAAGAGCCCATTTTACCTTGTCTTCTCCTGTTGAATAAAATGTTTGTAGAATCCAGCTTAGTCCATGGCACTCTTGGACTATTATTATTTTCATATCATTCGGTCATGCAAATGAAAGGTAATAATGACAACATTTGATGAACTGTTCGTGGCAAAGCGAAACTGGTATGAACTCGACTTGTCCTGTCTGTGTAAATATGTTTAACCTAGTGCCCATGCTTCAGCCCATTATGATTAAACATGTTTGCAATGAGTAGCTGGGAGTTAATAATGATTTATCTTATATATCAACATAGCGTTAAGATGATTGTGATGTAGTATGATGATATGGTATTCTCCTATGAATGTTCAAGTGGCTTGACTTGGTACATGTTCATGCATGTAGTTGAATCAAACCAACATAGCCTCTATAATGTTTATGTTCATGGTGTTCATATCCTACTCATGCTAGTGTCCAATGTTACTTATGCATAATGCTTGGTCGCTTCCCAATCTTAAATTGCTAGCCTTCGCATGTACTAAGTGGGAATTCTTCTTGTACATCAAAAACCTTGAACCCAAAGTTATTCCAAATGAGTCCACCATACCTACCTATATACGGTATTACTCTACCATCCTAAGTAAATTTGCATGTGCCACATCTAAAAACTTCCAAAAAAAATAATCCGTTTTGTGTGCCTGGATCATTCATGGAATGACAGGAGGTGGTCGATATCTTCCGTTCTAAGCATGTTATCCTCAGGTGGAGTGTTTATTCACTTGCCATCGCATGAGGAAATGGGCAGTAATAGGGATGCCTAGTCCCAAACTACAAAATACAAAGAGAGTTCATCTCTTACATAATCAAACAAAAACTCCCAATGGAGTTAAAACCTTTACTTTACGCTTGGGGACCGCCACTAGCGTGCTTAGCATGGAACATGTTGATAACTGATGGTCGTGAAGTGAATAAGAAGGGTGCATGTCTCAAAATATCATTTATCTCTGTTTTAAAAAACTGAGCTCTGGCACTTCTGCAAATCACTGCTTCCCTCTCCGAATGGACTTTCTATTTAATTTTATATTGTGTCATCACCTTCTATAAACAAGCGCTAGAAACCGAGTAGAGCACAAAAATCGTGATTTATGCATTGTGTATAGCTAATGTTGGGTGCATCATGACTGGATCTTTTCTACCATGAATTACAATGTTTAGTCGCTGCTTGAACTTCGGAGGTGCTCTGCATTTATGTTTTGCGGTCTCAGAAAGGGCTAGCGAGATACCATTATTGTCATATTATATCATGGTTGTTTTGACAACGTGTTGCTGTTTGAGATATCTTATTATTGCTCGCTAGCTGATTATGTCATTGATATGACTCATTATAATCTTTAAGAGTTATTGTTGACATGGTTAGTTATAATATTGGCTGAAAACCTGGGTGATGTTTAAGCTTATTTATGCAAACAAGAGCATAAGAGTTCGTAAAAGTTTTTCTTTCTCACTTTCAGCTTATCAACTGAATTTCTTGAGGACAAGCAAAGGTTTAAGCTTGGGGGAGTTGATACGTCTCCAACGTATCTACTTTTTCTCATGCTTTTCCTCTTGTTTTGGACTCTAATTTTCATGATTTGAATGAAACTAACCTAGGACAGACGCTATTTTCAGCAGAACAACCATGGTGTTGTTTTTGTGCAAAAATAAAGTTCTCGGAATGGAACAAAACTTTTTGAGGATTTCCTATACCAATAATAAGAATTTATGGAGCCAAGACCCACCGGAGAGAGGCCCCTGGGTGGGCACAACCCACCAGGGCACGCACCCCTCTCCTGGCGCGCCCAGGTGGGTTGTACCCACCTGGTGGCCCTGCTGATGACCCCCTGATACTACACATTGTTCAAAAATAAGGGAGAAAGAATTATCCCAATCCACGAGACGGAGCCGCTGCCAAGCCATGTTCTTCCTCGGGAGGGCAGATCTGGAATCCGTTTGGGGCTCCGAAGATGGGGATCTTCGTTCTTCATCATCACCAACCCTTCTCCCTCGCCAATTATGTCATGGATATGGGGCACTGGTATCCTCATGGAGTGAGTAATTCCTTCGTAGGCTCACTCGTTGGTGAGGAGTTGGATGAGATTCATCATGTAGTCGAGTTAGTTTTGTTAGGGCCTGATCCCTAGTATCCACTATGTTCTTAGATTGATGTTTCTATAACTTTTCCATGCTTAATGCTTGTCACTCTAGGCTCGGGTGCCATGATTTTAGATCTGAACCTTTTATGAATTCATCATTATATCGATGCTTTAGATCCGATCTTGCAAGTTATGGTAACCTACTACGGTTACGATCCTACAACCCCGGAGTGACAAGAACCGGGCCCACTCCCGGTGATGACCGTAGTTTGAGGAGTTCATGTATTCACTATGTGTTAATGCTATGTTCCGGTTCTCTATTAAAAGGAGGCCTTAATATCCCTTGTTTTCCAATATGGACCCCGCTACCACCGGGGGGGGGGGGGGTAGGACAAAAGATGTCATGCAAGTTCTTTTAATAAAGCACGCATGACTATTTAGGGAATACATGCCTACATTATATCGATGAACTGGAGCTAGTTCCGTATCGCCCTAGGTTATAATTGTCTCATGATGAATATCATCCAACAAGTCACCGATCCGATGCCAACGAATTTATCTTATATTGTTTTGCTAAGTTACCACTGCTACCTTCACTGTTACACTTGTCAAAAATTACTGCTATCACGGTTACTATTACCATTGCTGCTGCTACTATTATCAAAACTATCAAACTACTTTGCTACTGATCACTTTTTTGCAGATAATTAATCTCCAGGTGTGGTTGAATTGACAACTCAGCTGATAATACCTTCAAATATTCTTTGGCTCCCCTTGTGTCGAATCTATAAATTTGGTTTGAATACTCTACCCTTGAAAACTATTGTGATCCCCTATACTTGTGGGTTATCAAGTTGAAACCAGGCACCACTCCTATTGCCAAACGATCCTACAAAATGCCGCCACATGAACTCCTTGAGCTTAAGGAGGACATTGACAAATCCCTTCACAGTGGTTTCATTCGCCCAAGTTCCTCTAATTGGGGAGCTCCTTCTCCCTTTGTCAAGAAGAAGGATGGGACGAACCGATTGGTCCAAGATTATTGTCCTATTAACCAAGCCACTACCCAGAACAAATGCCCCCTTCCTCGGATAAATGATCTGTATGATCAACTGGCTGGTTCATCAGTCTTCTCTAAACTCGACTTGAGGTTGGGTTATCATCAGACCTGAGTGAATGAGGAAGATATCCCTAAGACTGCTTTCGTGACTCGCTGTGGTACATATGAGTACACCGTCATGTCATTCGGCTTGACCAATGCTCCAGCAACTTTCTCTCGTCTGATGAACTATATCTTCATGGAATACCTCGGCATGTTCATCGTGGTCTATCTGGATGACATCTTAGTATATTCCAAGAATAAAGAAGAGCATGCTGGACATCTTTGCCTTGTGCTAGAGAAGCTTCGGGAACATCAACTATATGCCAAGTACTCCAAGTGTGAATTTTGGTTATGGAAGTAACATATCTTGGCCATGTCATCTCCAAGGATGGAATCTCCCGAAGAACGTCAAGCAAGGCAGACGTTTTCATGGACTTTCCAGATATTGCTGTCCATTCGTTGAGAAATTCTCCAAGATCGCCAAGCCTCTACCTAGTCTGCTTCACAAAGGCATCAAGTTTGATTGGACAGAAAAGTGTCAGGAAAGTTTCCAAGCGCTCAAGGACAAGCTGGCTTCTGCTCGAGTGCATGCTCCACCTGATACTAAGAAGGATTTCATCATTTACTGTGACACTTCACCTCAAGGATTAGGCTATGTCCTAATGCCAGAGCGAGAGTGATTGCTTATGCCTCTTACAGTAACGCCCTCACGAGGGGAACTACCCAGATCATGACCTCGAGCTTGCGACTGTCATATATGCACTAAAACAGTGGCAACATTACGTCCTCGGTAATCGTTGCAAGATCTTCACCGACCACCAAAGTTTGAAGTGTCTGTTTACTCAGCCAGACCTAAACCTCCGTCAGCAGAGATGGATGGAGACTGTAGAAGATTTTGACTTTGGTATTTCCCATTCCCAGGCAAGGCTAATGTAATGGCTGATGCCGTGAGCCACAATTCATATTGCTGCCACCTCTAGGTTTGCAAAGTTCTTCCCTCGCTTATTGAAGAATTCAGAAAGCGGAACCTCCATATTGTTCCTCCTGGTGCACTCACTCCCCCTCCTCTAGAGTTCTGCAAAATGAGCCTCCATGTTGTTCCCCAGGGTTCTCTCAATACCCTGGTTGCTAAACCAGATCTCGTGGCCTCCATCAAATGGCTTTAGAAGTGTGACGATGAAATCAAGAAGATTAAACGCTATGTCACAGAAGGAAAGCCCTCATTCTTCACTTTTGCTAATGATGGCGCTTTGTACTTCAAAGGCTTCCTAGTGGTACTTCAAAGGCCCCTTTGTCTATTCATCCCGGTATTACCAAGATGTACCAAGACATTCGTCAGAGATGTTGGTGGCCAAATAAGAAGCAAGCCATTGCTCGCTATGTTGTTGAGTGTGACATCTGCCGTCGAATCAAAGCGGGACAACAAAGGCCTGCTAGAACTCTGCAACCTATTACTATTCCTGAATGCAAATGGGACCATGTCGAAATGGACTTCGTCACTGGATTTCCCAAATCGCAAAAGGGTAATGATGCTATTCTTGTCGTCATTGGCTGACTTTCTAAAGTTGCACATTTTGTGGCCATCAAAGAAACCATCACTGCTAGTCAGCTCGCAACTCTCTATATGTCCAGAATTGTTTCACTCCATGGTATTCCATTGGTTATCAATTCAGACTGTGGCAGCTTATTCACTTCAAGATTCTGGGAAACTTACCAAGAAGCTATGGGAACTCATCTGTCTTTCAGCACTGCATTTCTTGAAGACATGCTTTGAGTTTGTGTCATTTCCTTCGGTAAGAACTGGGAGGAATCTCTCCCGTATGTTGAGTTCTCCTACAACAATAGCTATCAAGCTAGTCTGAAGATGGCCCCCTTCGAAGTGTTATATGGACGAAAGTGCCAAACCGCACTAAACTGGTCAGAAACTGGGGAACATTCACTCTTCGGTCTGGATATTATCCAACACACTGAAGAGCAAGTCCGCATTATCCGCAAGAATTTGAAGATTTCTCAGTCACATCAAAAGAGTCAGTATGACCGTCATCACAAAGACATGGTCTATCAACCTGGTGAAAAGGCTTATCTTTGAGTCATGCCAACGAAGGGTTCTCATCGCTTCATGATTAGGGGCAAGCTAGCTCCTCGCTATATTGGTCCATTCACTATTCTTGAAAGGCGTGGAAAAGTGGCATGTCAACTGGAACTGCCACCGAACCTTTCTTAGGTTCACGATGTGCATGTGTCATGCCTCCGCTACTGCTTCAAGGACCCAATCCAAGCAGTGGATCATGAAGTGCTCGAGGTGCAATATGACTTCTCCTATATAGAGCATCTGGTCTGCATTCTTGACCAAGTTGAACGCCACACCTGTGAGAAGGCGATAAAAATTCTAGTCCAGTGGTCACATCATTCTAAAGACAAAGCTACATGGGAACACAAGGATTGCCTACGTGATGAATACCCCGCACTATTCCCTTCTACCTCCTAAATCTCGGGATGAGATTTCTTGTAGTGGAGGAGAATTGTAACGCCTGGATAATTAAGCTACAGTAACCTTGATGCCACACCACCATGATTACTGTTGTTAATCTTGCGTTAATTCAAAACCGACTTGAAATTCAAATTTAAAATGAAGTCAAACAATAGAAGTTTTCAAACATTACAACTAAAATGTTCTAAATGTGAAAAATAATTCATAAGTAATAATGGTGGTGAAACCAAATTTTTATAAAATGTTTAAATGCTCTACATAATCAAAACAGTAGCTAAAACCACTAATTAAATGCCTTTTGTTTTTTTAGAAAATACTAAACTATTTTATTTTGGGGTAAAACTTTTTGTGGCAGTGGGTGATGTTGTAACACTAATTTAGGAATTTACTTTGTGATTTATAAAACTATAATAAATAAAAGTAAAATATAAACATAAATAAAATAAAATAAATAAAAGATAAAACCAAAAATAAAAAATAAAGGAAACCCCCCTTGGGCCAACCTGCCCAGCTGGCCACTCCAGTCGGCCCAGCCGAGCCGGCCCAACTTCTCAGTCTGGCCTCCTTATCCCCGCACTCCACGCAAACCATAGATCCACCCCTGATGACCCACAAGTATAGATGATCTATCGTAGTCCTTTCGATAAGTAAGAGTGTCGAACCCACCGAGGAGCAGAAGGAAATGACAAGCGGTTTTCAGCAAGATATTTTCTGCACGCATTGAAATTATCGGTAACTGATAGTTTTGTGATAAGATAATTCGTAACGGGTAACAAGTAACAAGTGTAGCAAAGGTGCAGCAAGGTGGCCCAATCCTTTCTATAGCAAATGATAAGCCTAGAAGAAATCTTATATAAAGCAAAGCGCTCCCGAGGACACATGGGAATTACTGTCAACTTAGTTTTCATCATGCTCATATGATTCACGTTCATTACTTTGATAATTTTACATGTGGGTGGACCGGTGCTTGGGTGTTGTCCTTACTTGGACAAGACTCCCACATATGAATAACCCCTCTCGCAAGCATCCACAACTACGAAAGAAGAATTAAGATAAATCTAACCATAGCATGAAACATGTGGATCCAAATCAGCCCCTTACGAAGCAACGCATAAACTAGGGTTTAAGCTTTCGTCACTCTAGCAACCCATCATACACTTATTACTTCCCAATGTCTTCCCCTAGGCCCAAATCATGGTGAAGTGGCATGTAGTCGATATTCACATAACACCACTAGAGGAAAGACAACATACATCTCATCAAAATATCGAACGAATACCAAATTCACATGATTACTTATAACAAGACTTCTCCAATGTCCTCGGGAACAAATGTAACTACTCACAAAGCATGTTCATGTTCAAGATCAGAGGGGTAATAAATATAATTAAGGATCTGAACATATGATCTTCCACCAAATAAACCAACTAGCATCAACTACAAGGGGTAGTCAACACTACTAGTAACCCACAGGTACTAATCTCAGGTTTTGAGATAAAGATTGAATACAAGAGATGAACTAGGGTTTGAGAGGAGATGGTGCTGCTGAAGATGTTGATGAAAATAGATCCTCCCTCGATGAGAGGATATCATTGGTGACGATGATGGCTTCGATTGCCCCCTCCCGGAGGGAAGTTTCCTTGGCAGAATAGCTCCGACGGAGCCCTAGGTTACTTCTGCCCAGGTTCCGCCTCGAGACGAGGGCGCTTCATCCCGAAAGCTTCCTTATGATTCTTTCTGGGTTAAAACCTTTCATATAGCAGAAGATGGGCACCACACGATGGCCAGGGGCCCCACAAGCCCTGGGGGCGCGCCCCTAGGCTTGGGGCCACCTGATGGGTCCCCTTCTGTTATTTTTTGCCCAATATTTTTTATTCCAAAACAATTCTCCATAAAGTTTCAGGACATTTGGATTTGTGTAGAATAGGTATCTCATATTTGCTCCTTTTTGGTCCAGAATTCCAGCTGCCGGCATTATCCCTCTTCATGTAAATCTGGTAAAATAAGAGGGAAAAGGCATTAGTATTGTACCATAATGTGAAATACCACCCCATAATGCAATAAATATCAACATAAAAGCATGATGCAAAATGGACGTGTCAACTCCCCCATGCTTAGACCTTGCTTGTCCTCAAGCGAAAGCCAAAATCGATAATCATGACCACATGTTTAGAGATAGAAGTGTTGAGGAAAATAAAATATGGACATGAGAACATCATATATCGGACAACAACAACATATTGTCATATAACTTCTTATGCTAAAGTGGTAATTCATTCACAAGGTAAAGTATGAACCAAAAACTTTATTGAAAGCTAACAAACTATGATCTCAGTCATTGAAGAAATTGTAATTTATCATAATATCAGATAGAGCCAATTTAAGATCTTTTATGTAGCAAGTCCACATACTCAACCATCTTTTAGTCTTTCACAATTGCTAACACTCACGCGATACTTATAAGATCTAAGCCTCGATCGGACATAGAGAAATATAGGGGCTTATAATTTCGCCTCCCAACCTTTTACCTCAAGGGTAATGTCAACAATAATAATTTATGATCACCTACATCCGAGTGGATAAGTATGTCTGAATATTTCCCCAATATATAGTTCTTGCCAAAAAGAAAATGTGTAAAAAGGAAAAGTGAAGACCACCATCACTACTAGGAAAAGGGCTATAGATCATATGGCCACTAATGGTGCACCAGACATGTGGTGCGCCACTACTATATAGCAGTGGCGCACCATGTGTTGGTGCGCCATTAGTGTGATAGACTCTAATGGCACACCAGACCCTCGGTGCGCCACTAGTAATTTTTTTTCCAAAAATACTAATGGCGCACCAGGGCACAGTGCGCCATTACTAGTTTTAACTAGTAATGGCGCACCTGCCACACAGTGCGCCACCACTATAATTTTTTTTGCAAAACTACTAATGGCGCACCACAAGCACCCCCCGCACCCTCCCCCGCTCCACCGCCACCAAGCACCCCCCGCACCCTCCCTGCTCCACCGCCGCCGACGACCACCCCCCCTGCACCCTCCCCCGCTTCCGACGACCCACCGCACCCTCCCCCGCTCCACCGCCGCCGACGCACCCCGCACCCTCTCCCCCGCTCCACCGCCGCCGACGACCCCCCGCACCCCCCCGCTCCACCGCCGCGACCACCGCACCCTCCCCCGCTCCACCGCCGCCGACACCCCCCGCACCCTCCCCCGCTCCACCGCCGCCGACGACCCCGCACCCTCCCCCGCTCCACCGCCGCCGACACCCCCGCACCCTCCCCCGCTCCACCGCCGCCGACGACCCCCGCCACCCTCCCCCGCTCCACCGCCGCCCGACGACCCACCGCACCCTCCCCCGCTCGACTGTCACAAATGAATGCAACTAAAAATCCGAAAAACAAATTTGATTATATTTTCAAATAACAAATTTGAAGATATTTTCAAATAACAAATTTGATGATATTTTTTTATATTCATAAATATTTTCAAATAACAAATTTGATGATATTTTAAAAAAATTATTACTGTTTTTATAAAAATTTATTACTATTTCATATTCATATTCATTTTCTAAAAAAATATTTGATGCAACAAAAATAATAATAATAATAATAATTTACTTATGGCGCACCACTGGCTGGTGCGCCATTGCTATCTTAAAAAAAGATTACTTATGGCGCATCGCTCGGGGGTGCGCCATTGCTATAAAAAAACATACTAATGGCGCACCGCCAGGGGGTGCGCCATTAGTAATCTTCCCCCCTAGCTAATTCACCCGATCCTTTCGTCCCTCCCTCGCTAGATCCACTTCCCCCCTCTCTCCACACCCGCTCCGACGACCCCTGCACCCTGCCTCGCCATCTCGGTCCTTGCCGCCGACGGCCTGCCGCCACGACTGCCAGCCCCCGGAGCACTGGGAGGAGGACACCCGTGTCCACCAGGAGAGGAGGCCCGAGCACTTCTTCTTCCTCCGCTCGCCATCGCCACCGCTGCTCCCCATCTCGCCATCGCCACCGCGGTGAGCTCCTCCCTCGCCCCTTTCCCCCTTTGAGTTAGATGCCGTAGGACGCCGACTCCATCGTGCCCGAACCCTACTGCTGATGCGCGACATACGGCCTCGCCGCGCGCCGGGCTTCCTTCTGCTGCCTCGTCCTGCTACACGCGCACCACGCCCAGTCGTGCCTCTGAAGTCCCTGGCCGCGGGCCCCGCCTCACCTAGCCGGTAGCCCTGCGCCCATGCCCGCCTTCCCCTGACCCCCCAGGCCATCCCCTGCTCGTGCTGGCCGCCCTCTGCCTCACGCCCGCTCGTCCACATCGAGTGTTGCTGCTGCCGCTGCTTGTCGAAGCTACTGCTGCCTGTGCCTGCGGCCGTCCGGGCTGCCCTGCTGCTCCCTGATCCCGCTCTCCTCTGCTAATAACTGATGCTGCATTTCAGTGACTAAGATTTTCCTCTAATTTAGTTAGTTAGTCTAATTAGTTAGTTTAGTTTAGGCACTAGTTTAGTTAGTTAGTCTTATTAGTTATTCTAATTAGTTACTTAGTTAATTAGTTAGTTTAGGATCCTTGTTTAGGGACTAGTTTAGTTAGTTAGTCTAATTAGTTAGTTCAGTTTAGGCACTAGTTTTGTTGCCCCGTGTGTCCATTTCAGTGACTGAGATTTTCTTCTAGTTCCCAGGAGAAAAGAATTTGTAAATGCACCATTTACCTGATTAAATGGCCTCCTCCTCTGCTCTGCTGCTTTCCCAAATACATGTGCATGGGGTAGTGGTACCATGAGCAGCAGAGTGTCAAAGGCTTCTTGTATTTTTCTGCTGTGTATTTCTACATATGCTCATTTCCTTTAAACCTCCTCTCCTGCTTGCTGAAATAGCCATTAAGGAGTTATGTCGGTTTTGTTTTGTAACTAGAAGACCAAAGTGTGTTACTCACCTGGGATCTTAACTGTTAATTTTGTAATATTCCTTATATTGAAATCGAACATGATGGTGCTACTTGATATTTTTGAGACATGGCATCTCCCATGACTGAATCAGCAACAAGGGGAGTTGATTCCATTTCTTGGTTTCTGTAAGAATTTAATGGACCTGGGCCTAGTTAAGTATAGGCTTGGGCTTGTGGTTGAATGCTATCGTTGTCCTAGCCATGTATTTTCATAATTGAGCTAAAGATTTGGGGGGTAGTATTGCTGATTTTAGAGCACCTTTGCTGGATGTATTTTACAACAGCTTTTGGAATCAAAACAATGCTTGTGGTTTGTCCTGTTAAGTTGAGTGAGTCATTAGAGGGTAGATAGAGTCACCCACACCAATTAATGTTTATGAAGAAGAATAAACCTGCTGCTGCTGCTGTTATGCCTGTATTCACTGCTGCTGCTGCTATACTTGTGATGATGTTGTACTTGTGATGATGCTACTTGTGATCTTATGAAATGACCCATTGGCGACTTCATTACGCGGGGATAATGATTTTGCAGGTACCCCGAGAGGCCCTTGAGTTTGCTGGAATGTCGATTAACTTCCGTTCCGGCAAATTTGGGTACTCCATATGTCCTATTTTCAGCAAAGGTCATGCTGAAAGTTTCCCTGAATTTTAGCATGACTTTGCTAAAAATAGGACATATGGGGTAC
The DNA here is from genome assembly GCF_003073215.2 of Triticum urartu. Classification (NCBI taxonomy): domain Eukaryota; kingdom Viridiplantae; phylum Streptophyta; class Magnoliopsida; order Poales; family Poaceae; genus Triticum; species Triticum urartu. The sequence continues at coordinate 465,510,763 of NC_053023.1, read as the reverse complement.
TTGCGACTAATGCATGGGCCGGGGTATGTTAGTATTTAATTAAGTAGGATCAACTGCCTCTTGTGTTATACATATAGAAGTGTGATATCAACTCATAGTTATTACTAATGTCAGTTGCTCGTCATGGATAAAACCTAATCTGGTAGGATGACCTACTAAAAAAGCCCATACCACATATTCTATTTGGATGGCCCTGCTAACCCTTGACCAAAAATACTTGAGATGGATGTAGCAGGCTTAAAGAAATAAATGTTTTTAGGCCAACTCCAGTGGGCCTGGCTGAAAATGCACAAGTGTGCATGACTAACAATATTCTATTGTAAAGCTAAACAGGAAAGAGGAACCACTCATCCTAACCATTTGCTCTCAAAATTACCACTTCACTTCTTACTACTGAAAATCTTGATGGAAATATGCCCTAGAGGCAATAATAAATTAGTTATTATTATATTATATTTCATTGTTCATGATAATCGTTTATTATCCATGCTAGAATTGTATTGATAGGAAACTTAGATACATGTGTGGATACATAGACAACACCATGTCCCTAGTAAGCCTCTAGTTGACTAGCTCGTTGATCAATAGATGGTTACGGTTTCCTGACCATGGACATTGGATGTCGTTGATAACGGGATCACATCATTAGGAGAATGATGTGATGGACAAGACCCAATCCTAAGCCTAGCACAAAGATCGTGTAGTTCGTATGCTAAAGCTTTTCTAATGTCAAGTATCATTTCCTTAGACCATGAGATTGTGCAACTCCCGGATACTGTAGGAATGCTTTGGGTGTACCAAACTTCACAACGTAACTGGGTGGCTATAAAGGTTCACTATAGGTATCCCCGAAAGTGTCTGTTGGGTTGGCACGAATCGAGACTGGGATTTGTCACTCCGTGTAAACGGAGAGGTATCTCTGGGCCCACTCGGTAGGACATCATCATAATGTGCACAATGTGATCAAGGAGTTGATCACGGGATGATGTGTTACGGAATGAGTAAAGAGACTTGCCGGTAACGAGATTGAACAAGGTATCGGGGTACCGACGATCGAATCTCGAGCAAGTATCGTACCGATGGACAAAGGGAATTGTATACGGGATTGATTGAATCCTTGACATCGTGGTTCATCCGATGAGATCATCGTGGAGCATGTTGGAGCCAACATGGGTATCCAGATCCCGCCGTTGGTTATTGATCGGAGAGTTGTCTCGGCCATGTCTGCATGACTCCCGAGCCCATAGGGTCTACACACTTAAGGTTCGATGACACTAGGGTTATAGGGAATAGATGTACGTGGTTACCGAATGTTTTTCGGAGTCCTGTGTGAGATCCCGGACGTCACGAGGAGTTCCGAAATGGTTCGGAGATAAAGATTTATATATGGGAAGTAATCATACAGTCACCGGAATAATTCGGGGGTTACCGGTATTGTACCGGGATCACCGGAAGGGTTCCGGGGGTCCACCGGGAGGGTCCACCTGCCCCGGAGGGCCCTATGGGCTGTATGTGGAGAGGGACCAGCCCCTTAGTGGGCTGGGCGCCTCCCCCCTAGGGCCTATGCGCCTAGGGTTTGGGGGAACCCTAAAGGGGGGGCGCCCTCCCTTGCCTTGGGGGGCAAGGCAACCCCCCTTGGCCGCCGCCCCCTCCTTAGATTGGATCTGAGGGGGCCGGCCCCCATCTCCCTTGCCCCTATATATATGTGGGGGTTGGGAGGGCAGCCGCACCCAAGTTCTGGCGCAGCCGTCCCCCTCTCCCAAGTCCTCATCTTCTCCTACGGTGCTTGGCGAAGCCCTGCAGGATTACCACGCTCCTCCTTCAACACCATGCCATCGTGCTGCTGCTGGATGGAGTCTTCCCCAACCTCTCCTTCTCCCCTTGCTGGATCAAGGCGTAGGAGCGTCACTGGGCTATACGTGTGTTGAACGCGGAGGTGCCGTCCGTTCGGCACTAGGATCATCGGTGATTTGGATCACGACGAGTACGACTCCATCAACCCCGTTCACTTGAACGCTTCCGCTTAGCGATCTACAAGGGTATGTAGATGCACTCCCCTTCCCCTCATTGCTAGATTACTCCATAGATTGATCTTGGTGATGTGTAGAAAATTTTAAATTTCTGCTACGTTCCCCAACAGTGGCATCATGAGCTAGGTCTATGCGTAGTTTCTATGCACGAGTAGAACACAAAGCAGTTGTGGGTGTTGATTTTCTCAATTTACTTGCCGTTACTAGTCTTATCTTGATTCGGCGGCATCGTGGGATGAAGCGGCCCGGACCGACCTTACACGTACTCTTATGTGAGACTGGTTCCACCGACTGACATGCACTAGTTGCATAAGGCGGCTAGCGGGTGTCTGTCTATCCCACTTTAGTCGGATCGGATTCGATGAAAAGGGTCCTTATGAAGGGTAAATAGAAATTGGCATATCACGTTGTGGTTTTGGCGTAGGTAAGAAACGTTCTTGCTAGAAACCTATAGCAGCCACGTAAAAACTTGCAACAACAATTAGAGGACGTCTAACTTGTTTTTGCAGCATATGCCTTGTGATGTGATATGGCCAAAAGGATGCGATGAATGATATATGTGATGTATGAGATTGATCATGTTCTTGTAATAGGAATCACGACTTGCATGTCGATGAGTATGACAACCGGCAGGAGCCATAGGAGTTGTCTTAATTTATTTATGACCTACGTGTCAACATAAACGTCATGTAATTACTTTACTTTATTGCTAAAGCGTTAGCCATAGTAGTAGAAGTAATAGATGACGAGACAACTTCAAGAAGACACGATGATGGAGATCATGATGATGGAGATCATGGTGTCATGCCGGTGACAACGATGATCATGGAGCCCCAAAGATGGAGATCAGAAGGAGCAAAATGATATTGGCCATATCATGTCACTATTTGATTGCATCTTATTTGCTTAGAATGACGGTAGCTTAAATAAGATGATACCTCACTAAAATTTCAAGAAAGTGTTCCCCCTAACTGTGCACCGTTGCGAAGGTTCGTCGTTTCGAAGCACCACGTGATGATCGGGTGTGATAGATTCTAAAGTTCGAATACAACGGGTGTAAGCCAGATTTACACACGCAATACACTTAGGTTGACTTGACGAGCCTAGCATGTACAGACATGGCCTCGGAACACGGAAGACCGAAAGGTCGAACATGAGTCGTACAGAAGATACGATCAACATGAGATGTTCACTGTTGATGACTAGTCCGTCTCACGTGATGATCGAACACGGCCTAGTCAATTCGGATCATGTTTCACTTAGATGACTAGAGGGATGTCTATCTGAGTGGGAGTTCATTAAATAATTTGATTAGATGAACTCAATTATCATGAACATAGTCTAAATTGTCTTTGCAAATATGTTGTAGATAAATAGCTCACGTTGTAGCTCCCTGTTTCAATACGTTCCTAGAGGAAGATTAAGTTGAAAGATATTGTAAGCAATGATGTAGACTAGGTCCGTAGTCCGAGGAGTGTCCTCACTGCTACACAGAAGGCTTATGTCTTTGATGCACCACTCAATGTGCAAATCCCTACAACGTCGTCTGTGGATGTTGTGAACACCTGACAGACACATCCTGATGACTACTTGATAGTTTAGTGCACCATACTTTACGGCTTAGAATCGGGATTCCAATGACGTTTTGAACGCTATAAGACATATGAGATGTTCCAAGAGCTGAAATTGGGATTTCAGGCTCATGCCCGTGTTGAGAGGTGTGAGACCTCTGACAAGTTATTTAGCCAACAAGATGGAGTAGAATAGTTCAGCTAGTGAGCATGTGCTCAGAATGTCTGGGTGCTACAATCACTTAAATCAAGTGGGAGTTAAACTTCCAGATAAGATAGTGATTGATAGAGTTCTCTAGCCACTATCACTAAGCTACTAGATCTTCGTGATGAACTATGACATGCAAGGGATGGAGTTGATCCCGGAGTTGTTCATGGTGCTTAAGACCGCAAAAGGTAGAAATCAAGAAGGAGCATCAAGTGTTGATGGTTTAACAAGACCACTGGTTTCAAGAAGGGCAAGGGCTAGAAGGGAAACTTCATGGATGGCAAACCAGTTGCCGCTCCAGTAAAGGAACCCAAGGTTGAACCCAAACCCGAGACTAAGTGCTTCTATTGTAAGGGGAATGGTCACTGGTAGCGGAATTACCCCAAATGCATGGTAGATAAGAAGGCTGGCAACTTCAACAAAGTATATACGTGTTATTAATGTGTACCTTGCTAGTACTCCTGGTAGCACCTGGGTATTGGATACCGGTTCAGTTGCTATTACTGGTGACTTGAAGCAAAAGCTACGGACTAAACGGAGACTAGCTAAGGGCGAGGTGACGATGTGTGTTGGAAGTGTTTCCAAAGTTGATGAGATTACCATCACACGCTCCATCTGCCTTCGGGATTAGTATTGAACCTAGATAAATGTTATCAGGTGTCTACGTTGAGCATGAATATGATTAGATCATGTTCATTGCAATACGGTCATTCATTTAAGTTAGAGAATAATGGTTATTCTGTTTACATGAATGATACCTTTCATGGTCATGCACCCTATGTGAATGGTTCATTGAATCTTGGTCGTGGTAATACACACGTTCACGCCAAAAGATGTAGAGTTAATAATGATAGTACCACTTTCTCGTGGCACTGCCGCTTAGGTCATATTGGTGTAAGATGCATGGAGAAACTCCATGTCGATGGATGTTTGGAGTCACTTGATTTTGAATCACTTGACACATGTGAGCCATGCCTCATGGGCAGGATGACTAACACCCCGTTTTCAGGTACAATGAAACGGGCAAGTGACTTGTTGGAAATCATGCATGCTGATACGTGTGATCCAATGAGAATTGAAGCGTGCAGTGGATATCACTATTTTCTCATCTTCACTGACAATTTGGGTAGATATGGGTATATTTACTTAATGAAGCACAAGTCTGAAACGTTTGAAAAGTTCAAGCGATTTCAGAGTGAAGTTAAGAATCATCATAACAAGAAGATCAAATTCCTATGATCTGATCAATGAGAATTTCTGAGTTATGAGTTTGGCAAACACTTAAGACATTGTGGAATTGTTTCACAGTTGAAGCCACCTAGAACACCACTGGGTTATGGTGTGTCCGGACGTCGTAATTGAACCTTATGAGATATGGTGCGATCTATGATGTCTCTTATCAATCTACCGTTTTCATTTTGAGGTTATGCGTTAGAGACACCTACATTCACTTTAGATAGGACACCATCTAAGTCCGTTGAGACGACGTCGTATGAACATTGGTTTGGCAAGAAACCAAAGTTGTCGTTCTTAATGTTTGGGGCTACGATGCTTAAGGCTTCAGCCAGAGAAGCTCGAACCCAAAGCGGACAAACACATCTTCATAGAATACCCAATGGTGACAGTTGGGTACACCTTCTATCTCAGATCCGAGGGCAAATTGTTTATCTCTAAGAACGGGTCCTTTCTCGAGAAGGAGTTTCTCTCTAAAGAATTGAGTGGGAGGAAGATAGAACTTGATGAGGTTGTGGAACCTTTACTTCAACCAGAGAGTGATGCAACACAGAAAGATGTTTTTTGTGGCGCCTACGTCTGTTGAAGAGGAAGTTAATGATAGTGATCATGAAGCATCGGATCAAGTTGCTATCGAACCTCGTAGGTCGACAAGGATATGTACTACTCCTGAGTGGTACGGTAATCCTGTCTTAGATATCATGTTGTTAGACAACAATGAACCTACGAGCTATGGAGAAGCGATGGTGGGCCCGTATTCCGACAGATGGTTAGAAGACATGAAATCCGAGATAGGATCCATGTATCAGAACAAAGTATGGACTTTGGTGGACTTGCCCGATGATCGGCAATCCATTGAGATAAATGGATCTTTAAGAAGAAGACGGACGTGGGCGGTAATGTTACCGTCTATGAAGCTCGACTTGTGGGAAAGAGTCTTTTCACAAGTTCAAGGAGTTGACTACAATGAGAATTTCTCACCCATAGCGATGCTTAAGTCCGTCGGAATCATGATAGCATTAGCTGTATTTTTTGATTATGAAATCTTACAGATGGATGTCAAAACTAGTTTTCTTACCAGTTTTCGTAAGAAAAGTTGTATGTGATACAATCAAAGTTTTGTCGATCCCAAGGATGCTAAAAGGTATGCTGGCTCCAGCAATCCTTCTATGGACTAGAGCAAGCATCTCGGAATCGGAATATATGTTTTGATGGAGTGATCAAAGCTTTTAGGTTTATACAATGTTTGTTAGAAACTTGTATTTACAAGAAAGTGAGTGGGAGCACTACAACATTTCTGATAAGTATATGTAGATGACATATTGTTGATCCGAAATAATGTAGAATTTCTGGAAAGCATAAACGGTTGTTTGAATAGTGATTTTCAAAGGAAGACCTGGATAAAGCTGCTTACATATTGGGCATCAAGATCTATAGAGATAGATCAAGATGCCTGATGATACTTTCAAAGAACGCACACCTTGACATGTTTTTGAAGGAGTTCAAAATAGATCAGTCAAAGAAGGGGTTCTTACCTGAGTTGTAAGGTGTGAAGTTGAGTAAGACTCAAAGCTTGACCACGGCATAAGAAAGAGAAAGGACGAAGGTCGTCCCCTATGCTTTTGTCATAGGCTCTATACGGTATGCCATGCTGAAGTACCGCACCTGATGTGTGCCTTGCCACATGTCTGGCAGGAGGGTACAAAGGTGATCTCAGAGTAGATCACCAGATAGCGGTCAAAATTATCCTTAGAGGAATAAGGAAATGTTTCTCGGTTATGGAGGTGATAAAGAGTTCGACGTAAAGAGTTACGTCGATGCAAGCTTAACACCTATCCGGATAGCTCTGAGTAGAGATACCGGGTACGTATAATGGAGCAACAATTTGGAATAGCTCCAAGTGGAACGTGGCAGCAGCATCTATGATATAAAGTTTTGCGAAATACATAGGGATCTGAATATGGCAAGACCTGTTGACTACAACCTCTCTCACAAGCATAACATGATCAAACCCAGAACTCTTTAAGTGTTTATCACATAGTGATGTGAACTAGATCATTGAGTCTAGTAGACTCTTGGATGTTGGACACATGGCGATGTTACCTGTGAGTGTTAATCACATGGCGATGTGAACTAGATTATTGACTCTAGTGCAAGTGGGAGACTGTTGGAAATATGCCCTAGAGGCAACAATAAATTAGTTATTATTATATTATATTTCATTGTTCATGATAATCGTTTATTATCCATGCTAGAATTGTATTGATAGGAAACTTAGATACATGTGTGGATACATAGACAACACCATGTCCCTAGTAAGCCTCTAGTTGACTAGCTCGTTGATCAATAGATGGTTGCGGTTTCCTGACCATGGACATTGGATGTCGTTGATAACGGGATCACATCATTAGGAGAATGATGTGATGGACAAGACCCAATCCTAAGCCTAGCACAAAGATTGTGTAGTTCGTATGCTAAAGCTTTTCTAATGTCAAGTATCATTTCCTTAGACCATGAGATTGTGCAACTCCCGGATACCGTAGGAATGCTTTGGGTGTACCAAACGTCACAACGTAACTGGGTAGCTATAAAGGTTCACTACAGGTATCTCCGAAAGTGTCTGTTGGGTTGGCACGAATCGAGACTGGGATTTGTCACTCCATGTAAACGGAGAGGTATCTCTGGGCCCACTCGGTAGGACATCATCATAATGTGCACAATGTGATCAAGGAGTTGATCACGGGATGATGTGTTACGGAACGAGTAAAGAGACTTGCCGGTAACGAGATTGAACAAGGTATCGGGGTACCGACGATCGAATCTCGGGCAAGTACCGTACTGATGGACAAAGGGAATTGTATACGGGATTGATTGAATCCTTGACATCGTGGTTCATCCGATGAGATCATCGTGGAGCATGTGGGAGCCAACATGGGTATCCAGATCCTGCTGTTGGTTATTGACCGGAGAGTTTTCTCGCCCATGTCTGCATGACTCCCGAGCCCGTAGGGTCTACACACTTAAGGTTTGATGACGCTAGGGTTATAGGGAATAGATGTACGTGGTTACCGAATGTTTTTCGGAGTCCCGGATGAGATCCCAGACGTCACGAGGAGTTCCGGAATGGTCCGAAGGTAAAGATTTATATATGGGAAGTCATCAGACGGTCACCGGAATAATTCGGGGGTTACCGGTATTGTACCGGGACCACCGGAGGGGTTCCGGGGGTCCACCGGGAGGGTCCACCTGCCCCGGAGGGCCCTATGGCTGTATGTGGAGAGGGACTAGCCCCTTAGCGGGCTGGCCGCCTCCCCCCTAGGGCCCATGCGCCTAGGGTTTGGGGGAACCCTAAAGGGGGGCGCCCCCCCTTGCCTTGGGGGGCAAGGCAACCCCCCTTGGCCGCCGCCCCCTCCTCAGATTGGATCTGAGGGGGCCGGCCCCCCTCTCCCTTGCCCCTATATATATGTGGGGGTTGGGAGGGCAGCCGCACCCAAGTTCTGGCAGCCCTCCCCCTCTCCCAAGTCCTCCTCTTCTCCTACGGTGCTTGGCGAAGCCCTGCAGGATTACCACGCTCCTCCTTCACCACCATGTCGTCGTGCTGCTGCTGGATGGAGTGTTCCCCAACCTCTCCTTCTCCCCTTGCTGGATCAAGGCGTAGGAGACGTCACCGGGCTGTACGTGTGTTGAACGCGAAGGTGCCGTCCATTCGGCACTAGGATCATCGGTGATTTGGATCACGACGAGTACGACTCCATCAACCCCGTTCACTTGAATGCTTCCGCTTAGCGATCTACAAGGGTATGTAGATGCACTCCCCTTCCACTCGTTGCTAGATTACTCCATAGATTGATCTTGGTGATGCGTATAAAATTTTAAATTTCTGCTACATTCCCCAACAAATCTTAGACCATCTCCATTCACCAATAGCTCAAACCAGTTCGAAGGTCATGTTTTCACCACACTGTGGATTATCTTATTGGACCCAACAGAAGAGATGATGTAGTTTTGAATTATGAACGTAGGATATGTCGTCACCGGACGACGAAAGTCTCCCGGGGGAGTGCGGCTGGTGCCACGACGATCGAGGTCTGTGCGACATGCCTCACCTGGACGATGATCGGCGCTTCAGCATTAAGCTCGAGGAGACCTTCGAAGTTGAAACGGTACACAACGACGAAAGTTGTTATTTTCATAATTAAGCATGACTTCAACTTTTTCAACGTGTAATTTTCATCTTTTATAATTCGAGTATAGCTTATCCCGTGCCATGCAAGACGCTATGTCTTGGAGAGGATGGATTTTGCAGACCATGAAATTTCTAAAACAAAGAAAATTCACCTAAGGAATCATCACGATGTGGATTTTGAAGTAAATCTATATAATTCTGGGAGCGTAACCCATTTTGGTTGAAAAAATTGGGAAGCATTTTGCAAGATGTATGGTTTTGATGAGGGTATGCTTGTCACCATGGATCTTGGTGATCCTAAAATCGAGCAATACAATATGGACATTGGGTCCTTATTGATACGCCTCCAATTCTACCGCCATCTGAGTTTCTCAAACATAGTTATTAGCTAATTTATATTGTTTATTTCAAAATAGTTGATAGCTTGTTTCCATTGACAACTTATTTTCATTGTTCAAAGAATGTGCGGGAGATGGTAGACAAAACCCACTACACCGGTGGCTCCGAGTTAACAACTTACAAGGAGAAAAATCATCTGGTCGGATTTTGTACTGACATTGAGAATTACAATATCTACAATCAAACTCCTCAACATTATGGTCAATATGTGCCACTAGTGCATGTTTTCAACTACGGTAACTACCATGGAGATACCCTGGTAAGATTTTTTACTATTACGACATCCGTGCATCTTTTGCATACTTCTAAAACTAGTACATCATTGCTAACTATGAAGTTATTACTATGTTTTTCAACAGATAATCATAGAGAATTGTGTTCCTCATTTGATGTATCAGAAAGGTAGCCTTATTGTTTTGAACATACAGCCAGGTCATCCTACGAATCTCAACTGTCGATACTAGATTTCTAAAAGAAATGGAGACATGCAAATCAAAGGATGGAAAAATGTATGGACAGTCGTAAGGAGGTTCTTGGAAGAAAAAGGAAGCGAAGCACAAGAATTGGAGACAGGATGATCTCCATTCTCCATAATGGAGAGTCAGGGTCTATATTGTTTTATGTTATTTTACCTTAAATAGGGTATTTAGGTCCTACCTTATACTGATGATCATGTGCTAAGAACAATTAAGTAGGGTTGGTTCGATGACTATCAAGATGATGATCGTATGACTTGTTATTAATAACGAGTAGAAGTTGTATGATGATGATTAGTAGGACTTGTTAGGATTAGTATTACTTCTGACAAACTCGCTACTCGCGGTCTCGAGACTTGTAATGTTCTATCTTTGTTCGGTCTTTTGAATTCGGAGACTAATATGATGAATTGTATTCGGAGACTAATCTTTTATTGTATTCGATGAATCTACTATTTATATGTTTTGCTCTTTATATTATGTGCAGTAATATGTTTTGTAACCTGTGCAAATATCAGAAAAAAATAATCCCTAATATTCATACTAGTGGCGCACCACTCAGAACACTAATGGTGCACTGCAAAAAGGACTCTAAGGGCGCATCATCCACTAGTGCGCCATTAGTATGCCAAAGCACATGGATAAATATGGCCCCCTAGGAGGCATACTAATGGCACACCGTGGGCTATACTAATGGCGCACTACATGGTGCTCCATTAGTATACCAAATACTAATGGCGCACCACAAGTGCGCCATTAGTAAAAAATACTAATGGCGTGATACTAGTGGCGCACCTGTAGTGCGCCATTAGTAGGCAAAACAGGTGCGCCACTAGTAGGCCTTTTCCTAGTAGTGCATGACTCTTGTATAAAGGTAGGAGATAAAAATAAAAGATAGGCCTTTCGTAGAGGGAAGCAGAGGTTGTCATGCGCTTTTATGGTTGCACACACGAAACCTTAATGCAAAGGAACATCACCTTATATTGCCGCTTATGATAAAGAACTTTATTATGCACTCTGTCACTTTTATTTCTTCCATATCACAAGTTCGTATAAAGCTTATTTTCCTCACACTAAAAGATCATACATATTTAAAGAGTAGTTTCTATTGCTTGCACCGATGACAACTTACTTGAAAGATCTTACTCAATCAATAGGTAGATATAGTGGACTGTCATGGCAACACTTGGTTTAAAGGATTTTGGATGCACAAGAAGTATCTCGACTTGGTGCAAAAGATTTGGCTAGCATAGGATGAGAAGCAAGCTCAACATGTTGGAGGACCCATGTAACGCCCCGGATGTAACTTTCCATAATTGTAACTCCAACTCTTGCCATTTCCGGCTATGTGATATGTTATTTCCACCGTGGTTGGGTTTTGTACTTGTTTTGCAGTTTCTTCATGTCATGCATTTCATCTCATGTCATCATGTGCATCCCATTTGCATTCGTGTTCGTCTCATGCATCCGGACATTTTCCCCATTGTCCGTTTCGTAATCCGACACTCCCACATGCACCCATTGCACCTCTCAGATCTGGTTTCGTGAGCGGGAGAAAAACATTCTCGGAATGGCCGAGTTTTTTTGAGTGGCCTTGGTATACCACCGGTAGGCCGCCTTTCAAATTTCGTTCCATTTGGAGGTCGTTTGATGCCCCAACGGTTAACCGGGTAACCGCAAAAGCCCCTCTCTCCTTGCAGCCCAACACACCTCCAAAACAGCCCCCTAGCCCATCTAAACCCCCTCCATGGTTTCCACCGTTGGATCATGATCGTGTGGGCGAAAACCGCACCTCATTTAGACTGTCCTAGCCCCTACCTATAAATATGCCTCCCCCTCCTCAAAATCCGGGCGAAACCCTAGCTCCACCCTCCTCCGCGCCACCCGACACGTCCGCCGCCGCCTGGACCAATCGCGCGCCGCCACCTTTCCTCACCGCCGCCACCCACCGCCACAGCCCGCGGGGCCCGAAGCGGGCCCATGCGAGCCTGCCCGCCGCCGTCGCCTTCCTCCCGCAGCGCTGTGCCCACGCCTCCCGCCGACGGCCGCCGCCCGTCTCCACCATTGCACGTCGCCCCTCGCCGCCGCACCGAACCACGTCACCTGCCAGACCTCCCCCGCCGACGTGTCCCAGAGCCGTGCCGCCCCGAGCTCGCTGCCTGACGTCGCGCCGTCTCCTCCGCCGCCAATCGTTGCCCCGCCGCCGCTCGTCGTCGCCGGATCCGTCCTCCCCGCGAAACTCCGGCCACTGTCGCGCCATCTCCGACGAAACTCCGGCCACCTCGAGATCCGCATCGGCAAACGCTAGATCTGGAGGTTGCATATTTTTCCATGTCCTTGGTTTTTCATCATCATGTGCACCACTTTGACATGTCATATCTCCATGCTCATAGCTCCGATTTGCGCATACGATATATCAAAATGTTCGTCTCGTGATGCTATTCATTCTAGTGTCATTTGCATGCATTTTACTATCCATATTGATGCCCTAATCTTCGTTGCAATAGTGCTATATGATGTTGTCTACTGAAATTCATCATAACTTGCTGATTTGTCATTTTCATTGCATTTTGTGTGTGCATCCTATGAGCATCAAGTCTACATGTTTTAGGAGCTCCTACATGCCATCTTTACAGTGGTGCAAGCCTTGTATTTTTATGAGCTCTATGGTGACTAGCACAAGCATGCAAAGTAGGCTATGCGATGATGCTGATTTCAGACACTTGGTAATTTTGCCAAGTCTTTTCCTGTTACATTATGTTGCTATGTTGCCTTGTTGCCACAAGTAGATCCATCCATATTTTGATGAAGTTCATTAAGAGTGTTTTGAACATATGGTTATGTTCTATCCATTTAGGCCTCTGGTTGTAATTATGGAGTACTATAGCTTGTTACTACCATGCTCTACTTTTGCTAAATGTTGTTGCTGGAAGATTGTTAACATGAAGTTCATTTTTGCCATGTGTTTTGCTAGTGATCCATGCACCCTATGAACTTGCTCTGCCATGTTTAGATTCATAAATGTGTCTTCTTACTGTTGGTTACCTTGTGATGCTATGAAATGCTTTGTGGTGAGTGGCATGAGCTTGCGAAGTTGCTATCATAAATCTGTTTCTGCCATGTCAGGTTTTTCTTTGAAGTCTGAAACTGATCATATCACTTGCCATGTTTGCATGGGTGCTACCTCATTTTCTGTGCATCTTTGGCTAAATTCATTAAGGGAGTTTTGTTCTTTGCCTTTACTACAAGCATGCCATGCCTTTGTCTGCCATGATATGTTCCTGTAGCATGTTGTTTGCTAGCTCTAAACACTCCTACCCGATGCTGTTTATGACATGTTTAGTATTTTCACCAAGTCCGTGATGTTGTTATCATTTGCATTTTTGCCATGCTATTTTAGGCCTGTTCTAGTGAGTTCTAGAAGGAGCTCAGTGTTCATTATTTGTAGAGCTTCACCTGTACTTCACTGCCATGTGCTTTGTTTCTATGTTGGAGTGATGTAGCATAGTTACATGATGCATTTGAATTGGTATGATGCTGTTAAGGACAATTTTGCATCGTTCCTGTTTTGCTCATCATTTGCAAACCGCGCATCTGTTTTCAGTGATCCTTATATCGATTTCGACTGAAATAACCCCATCTTTCTAGCGGCATGCTTGGTTTGCCAAGTTGATGCCTTGATCATATTTTCCCTCCGGGGTACCTATATGCATTACACATCATATCTTGCATTCCATGCCATGTCTTGCATCATGTTGCTTGTGCATTGTGCCATGATTGACTGTTGTTCCGTTGCTTGTGTTATTTCTATGGGTAGAGCCAGGATACGAGTACGTGAACGAGGAACCTGTTGAGTACGTTTACGAGGAGCAAGCTTTCGACTACTCTGAGAACTCTGCAGGCAAGATGATCATTACCCCCGATATCACTTCTATCTTTGCTTGCTTGTTGTTCGTTCTATCGCTATGTCGTGCTACCTACCACTTGTTTATCATGCCTCCAATATTGCCATGTCAAGCCTCTAAACCACCTTCCTAGCCAACGTTGTTTGGCTATGTTACCGCTTTTTCTCAACCCTCTTATAGCGTTGCTAGTTGCAGGTGCCTTGCAGGTTGTTCCATGTTGGAACATAGATATGTTGGGATATCACAATATCTCATTTAATTAATGCATCTATATACTTGGCAAAGGGTGGAAGGCTTGGCCTTTTGCTCAGTGTTTCGTTCCACTCTTGCCACCCTAGTTTTCGTCATACCGGTGTTATTTTCCTTGATTTTCCGTTCCTTACGCGGTTGGGGTTATGGGACCCCCTTGACAGTTCACTTTGAATAAGAATCCTCCAGCAAGGCACAACCTTGGTTTTAACATTTGCCTAATAACAACTAAAACTTTGCCTAGGGAGTAATTAACCCGAGGATTATCTTAATTCAACCCCCCGGGCCAATGTTCCTCTGAGTACTGGTCCAACCTGGGCGATGTCCGTCGCCCCCTGGGCAACCAGGGTCTTAGCCAACCCGACGTCTTGCCCATCCAGTGTGCCCTGAGAACGAGATACGTGCGACTCCTATCGGGATTTGTCAGCACATCGGGCAGTCTTGCTGGTCTTGTTTTACCATTGTCAAAATGTCTTGTAACTGGGATCCCGAGACTGATCGGGTCTTTCCGGGAGAAGGAATATCCTTTGTTGATCGTGAGAGCTTGTGATGGGCTAAGTTGGGACACCCCTGTAGGGTATAAACTTTCAAGAGTCGTGCCCACAGTTATGTGGCAGATGGGAATTTGTTAATATCCGGTTGTAGAGAACTTGACACTTGACTTAATTCAAAATGCATCAACCGCATGTGTAGCCATGATGGTCTCTTTTTGGCAGAGTCTGAGAAGGGAACACCGTTGGATTATGTTTGAACGTAAGTAGTTCAGGATCACTTCTTGATCACTTCTAGCCTTGCGCCCGTTGCGTAGTTTCTCTTCTTCCTCTTGTACTCGTATGTTAGCCACCATATTTGCTTAGCGCTTGCTGCAACTCCACCTCGTAAACACATCCTACCCATGAGCTTAAATTGTCTTAATCTCACGGGTTTTGAGATTGCTGAGTCCCCATGACTCACGGTTACTACCAAAACAGTTGTAGGTGCCGATGAGACCAGTGATGGTGATGTTACCAAACTCAAGTGGGAGTTTGACGAGGACCTTGGCCGTTACTATGCGTCTTTTCTGGATGATCAATAATGGTGCGTAGTTGGGACGATCGGGATCTAGCATTTGAGGTTATCTTCCTTTCATTTGGATTTGTCCATAGTCGGACTATGTGTGTACTTTGAATGATGTATGAATTATTTGATCATTGTGTGACGTGGCGATTGTAAGCCAACTATTTACCCCTTTCTTGTTCATTACATGAGATTGTGTGAAGGTGACCCTTCTTGCGACAAAACAAAAATGCGGTTAAGCCTCTAATTCGTGCCTCGACATGTGGGAGATATAGCCGCAACTTGGGCATTACAATCCATGACAATATAACTTCTATTCGGATATTGGAAAACATAACTTATTATGTTGTCTTCCTTGTCCTACATCAACTTATTAGCATATAATATTTTAATGAGTGCTCATAATCACAAAAGATGTCTAAGAAAGTGTATTTGTATGTGAAACCTCTCTTTCTTTATTACTTATTAATTGCAACAATGACCAGCACTATGTTTGTCAACTCTCAACAAATTTTATTCATCATACTATTTATATGTGAAGTCATCACTCTCGAATAGATCATTATATAATATTTTTATTTCTTTTTATTCTTTTCCAAGATCAAAGCAAGGAAGCAAAGCCATGAACTCAAAACTACTCTTTATTATATAACTCTCGGACTCGATTACATAGATGGAACACAAAGCAAACCTCAAAGACTAAATCATACTAAAACTTTTATTCTACTAGATGACGATAAGACCAAAAGGATCAAACTAAGACAAACGATAAATATAAATATGTGATAGTGATACGATACCAGGAAACCTCCCCCAAGCTTGGCACAAGCCAAGGGGAGAGCCCATACCCATGTACTCAAGTCTCCTCTAGAGCTGGTGATGATGAAGTTGATGATGTAGGGATCTTGTTCTCCGTCTTCCAAGGCATAGGTTCACCATCGTAAAAATATGAACGAGTCTCCGGAATCTTTAAATCTACAGTCAAATGCATCCTCTTAAATCTATATTCATACTCACAGTTTTGGTTTTGCATGTCATAGATCTGGGCTTGGAGATGCTCGATTTTCTCATGGAGCTTGAAGATGGCCTCTCCAATATATTTGTTTTCCAACTTGTGGTCATGGGTGAATTCCATGATCTTGGAGTGGTTGGCGGTGAGTCCATGTTCTAGTATCCCCTGGCACTTGAAGACCTCCTCCTCAAATGTTCGATCTTGGCATCCATGCTTTCGGTCCTTCTTGGCCCTTGAACGTCCCGGATGTGAAGCACCCCCTCACGCATCTCAATGGATTGAGGGTGTTGCATCACCTCTGGAAGGTAGGGGTTGATAACCTTCTTATAGAACTTGTCCTTGGGGGCACTTGGAGACGTCATGGCGATCTAGATCTTTCAGAAAAATAGCTCGAAACAAGAACAGAGGATATTTCCATGATACGATGGTCAAAACGTTTGGGAGATTATATAATGAATTTTTACCATGCAAAACAAGTAATCTGGGAGAAAATAGAGTCCGGAGGGCACACGAGCTGGCCACAAACTTGGGAGGCATGCCCCCATGGCTTGTCGCCTCCTCGTGCGCTATTCGAACTGCTATTTATTTTCCTAATTTTTAAAATATTCCAAAACGGAGTAAAATTGCTGTTAGAAAGCTTTTGGAGTCAGTTTACTTACCGTATCACATACCTATTCCTTTTCACGGTTTTTGTGCGTGCTGGAAAGTTTCCATTATGTACTCCTTTGGTGTTATGGTATGAATAATATTAGTTTCAACATTTATGGGAGTACTTGATATATAATGTTTGATTCTTTGCCCATTCACCACCTTCGGGTTATTGCATTCAGTGTTGTTGATCCTGATGGCACCGGAACGATAAACTTCTTCGATAATGTAAGACCCTTCCCATTTAGAGAGAAGTTTTCCTGTAAAAAATCTTAAACGAGATTTGTACAACAAGACTTGGTCACCTACATTAAATTCCCACTTTGTATCATTTTGTCATGCCATCTTTTAACTTTTTATTTAAACAACTTGGCATTTTTATAGGCTTGGGTTCTCCATTCATCAAGTGAGCTAATGTCAAATAAACGCTTCTGACTAGCAAGTTTGAAATCATAGTTGAGTTCTTTGATTGCCAAATAAGCTTTATGTTCTAATTCAAGAGGTAAGTGACATGCTTTTCCATAAACCATTTTATATGGGGACATACCCATAGGATTTTTATAAGCAGTTCTATAAGCCCATAATGCATCATCAAGTTTCTTAGACCAATTCTTTCTAGATCTATTAACAATCTTTTGCGAGATCAATTTTATTTCTCTATTACTGAATTGTACTTGACCACTAGACTAAGGATGATAAGGTGATATTCTATGGTTAACATCATACTTAGTAAGCAATTTCCAGAAAGCACCATGAATAAAGTGTGAACCACCATCAGTCATTAAATATCTAGGGACTGCAAACCTCAGGGAAATAACTTCTTTGAGCATTTTCATCGAAGTGTTATGATCAACACTACTAGATGGAATAGCTTCTACCCACTTCGTAAGGTAATCAACAGCAACCAAAATATGAGTATACCTATTAGAGGATGGAAAAGGTCCCATATAATCAAATACCCAAACATCAAATGGTTCAATAACAAGTGAATAATTCATTAGCATTACCTGACGTCTACTAATGTTACCAATTCTTTGACATTCACCGCAAGACAAGACAAACTTACGAGCATCTTTGAAAAGATTAGGCCAATAAAAACCATATTGTAATACCTTGTGTGAAGTTCTATCTCCAGCATGGTGTCCTCTGTAGGCCTCGGAGTGACACCTGCGTAAGATTTGTTCCAGTTCATGCTCAGGTACACAATGTCTAATAAGACCATCTACTCCTTCTTTATAAAGGTGTGGGTCATCCCAGAAGTAATGTCTTAAATCATACAAGAACTTTTTCTTTTGTTGGTATGTGAAACTACGTGGTATAAATTTAGCAACAATATAATTGGCATAGTCTGCATGCCATGGAGTACTACAAGAAGCATTTATGACAACTAGTTGTTCATCAGGAATGCTATCATCAATAGGTAGTGGGTCATCAAGAATATTTTCTAACCTAGACAAGTTATCTCCTACGGGGTTCTCAGCTCCTTTCCTATCAGTAATATGTAAATCAAATTCTTGTAGAAAGAGAACCCATCTAATAAGTCTAGGTTTAGCATCTTCATTTTCCATGAGGTATTTTATAGTAGCATGATCTGTGTGAACAATTACCTTGGAATCAATAATATAAGATCTGAATTTATCAAAAGCAAACACAACTGCTGAAAATTCTTTTTTAGTAGTAGCATAATTTCTTTGAGCAATGTCTAGAGTTTTACTATCATAATGGATAATATTTAATTTCTTATCAACTCTTTGTCCTAGAACATCACCAACACCATAATCACTAGCATCACATATAATTTCAAAGGGTAGGTTCCAATTAGGTGGTTGAACAATAGGTGCATAAATTAAGGCTTTCTTAAGTATTTCGAAGGCTTCTAAACAATCATCATCAAAAACAAATGGAACATCTTTTTGCAAAAGATTAGTGAGAGGCCTAGAAATTTGAGAGAAGTATTTTATAAATCTCCTATAGAAACCAGCATGACCAAGGAAGCTTCGTATACCTTTGATATCTTTAGGACACGAAATTTTTCAATTGTATCAACTTAGCTTTATCAACTTCAATGCCTCTTTCGGAGATTTTATGCCCCAAGACAATACCTTCATTAACCATAAAGTGGCACTTCTCCCAATTCAAAAAAAAGAATAGTTTATTCACATCTCTGCAAAACTCGATCAAGGTTGCTTAAGCAATCATTAAAAGAAGTTCCGTAAAAGGACAAATCATCCATGAAAACCTCAAGAATCTTTTCACAAAAGTCAGAGAATATAACAGTCATACATCTTCGAAAGGTAGCAGGTGCATTACATAAACAAAAAGGCATGAGTCTATAAGCAAAAGTACCTAAAGGGCATGTAAAAGTAGTTTTTTCTAGATCCTCTTGTGACACGTGTATTTGGGAAAAACCAGAATATCCATCTATAAAGAAAAAATGTGCATGTTTGGAAAGTCTTTCGAGCATTATATCAATAAAAGGTAGAGGGTAATGATCTTTCCTAGTAGCTTTGTTTCATTTTCTAAAATCAATTACCATTCTATAGCCTGTGAAAATTCTTTGTGGAATCAGTTCATTTTCATCATTAGGAACAACAGTAATACGTCCCTTCTTAGGCACACAATGAACAAGACTTACCCACCTACAATCAGCAATAGGATAGATTATGCATGCTTTTAGAAGCTTTAATATTTCATTTCCTACCATTTATTTCCACTGGTGCGCGTCGGTCCTAAACAAACGGTTTAAAACCCCTTTCCGCGACGGCATTTGGAACCGTCGCCAAATGAGTGTGGGCGATAGGGGGGGTCCTTCCCACACGACCAAAACCCGTCGGGGATATGCCCTCCTAGCACACACGTTCGGCAAAATGAGGTCGTGTGCGACCGGCGAGCACTCAAATACAGAAATACGTACAATAGAGCTAAAAAAATACAATTATACGACGAAATTGTTTCCGGTCGCAAGTACATCCCACATAGTCAGTTCCCGCTAAACATTTCCGTTCGTATGCACATCCCACACAATCTCTCCAAGGAAAACGTGTCCGTTCACAAGTACATCACACACAATTTTTCCCGTTAAATCATTTGTGTTATTGAATGTATCACAGATGGTCCGTAGAAGAAACTGTGTGGCAAAGGCTGTCCATCACACACATTTTTTATGTGATAAACGTTTGCGCAAGGTGACCCAGCGCAAACAGTTTTCAAGATAAAGTCGTGTGTGATTGTTCATCGATCCAAAATGGTTTATTCCTAGAAACTGTGTGTGTTGCCTGAGGTCATCGCCCATGGTATTTTTTCAACAACCGTTTTCAATAGCAAAACACAATTAGCAGGCTAATTCACCATTAGCAGGCTAATTATCCGATTATTTATAATCCATTTATTAATCTAATTGACATTTCATATTATGCACACAATATATTTCATTTCCATATTTAGGAAGCAGAATTTCATAATTGAAATACATCAGAGTGCAACATAATATAGCTTGAGCACTCAGCTACCACATTACACAACTTTTGAAATTAGCATCACAGACGGTATATAGACAGATGCATCTCATCTGGAAAACTGGTGAAGCGGAAGGTGAATATTGATCCTTCATTCATGTTGAAGGTCTTTGTAACTTTAGGAAAGTGCATGTGGATGATTGACCGTCCGTCCTTCGTCCTCTTCACGAACACTTCAATATTGAACCATGGGTGTTGTATGAAAACCTTCCTCGCCTCCTGATCATATAGGTGGTTTGAGAGGTAATCATTAGTGAACTGCTTTGGAAAGGCCTGAAAACAAGGATGTGCATAAATATCTTCTCTATATTGGAAATGGGGCAAAGGAATAAAAAATGCAAGGTATAATAGTTGGTACCATCTTGTAGTGAACTGATGTCTTCTTCGTTGTGCAGACAAAGATCTTGTTGTTTTTTGTCGCTAATTTCTTTATCCTAACAATCTTTCTGAGTTTCTTGATTTGATTGATATTCATGGACAACTCATTTCCCCATATGCAAAAAGGGCCGAACAATGGGTCAAAACCTCTGATAGCAGGACCTACATGTGCAAGACCAAATTGTTAAAAACCAAAATATTACAATGGTTCCTGGAATTGCACAATAATGTGCTATTAGACAACGGACCATGCACGTGCTAACCTCGATTGTAAACCTCACTGCTTCCCATTGTTTCCCGACAACACATATAAGGTAGTTAGTCATCAGGTTAAGTAAGGGTTCGCATGCTATCAGTAAAATATGTTGATGAAAAATAAGCACATTGTAGATTCATCAGATTAATTGATGCCACACGGAAAACCCATTTACCCAAACCAAGCATGATTAAGTACTAGGAAATATAGCAATTGTATATTATGTTTCTCATGTATTAAGTGCAGCCAAATTCGATTTATTCATCACATGCACAACACTACAAAATTCTACCCACGACAATTGGACATCGCATTGCAGAATTGAACTAACCAGTTAACTAAACAGCACAACAAATGAACCAAACATTAACTGAGCACCACATTGCAGAATATAACATACTCCCAATAGAAGATCAGAGAGTTAACCAAATAGTTAACTACAACCAATTGTAGCAATTGTATTTGTTTCTCATGTATTTACTACAGCCAAATTCAATTTATTCCTCACATGGTATACAATAACATAATGTACCCACAATTTTGTAAAGATAAATTCGATTTATTTCTCACATGGAAGAAAATACAAAATTGCAGCCAGAAGAATTGAACATCACATTTGTAGAATTGAACCAAACAGTTAACTTAAGACGACAACTAATTAACAAAACAGTTAATAAGTGAGCACCACACAACACGACATATAGAACATATACACTAGAGCAACCGATTGCATGGTGAAATTAGATAGCAAAATTCACTAGAATTTGTGAAGGAAAGGCAGGAGAAGCACATGCAACGGGTAAACCGAGCATGCTTAACTGGCACATCTAGCAATTGGCAAGGTGCTCCGTCAAGATCTGGGGACCGCACGAATGGCAGCCATCACGACCACATCCGTGCGTGCGGCCGCAATTTGCTTCTCCGCTGCCAAATGCTCCTTAAGGTCCTAGATATACTGCGTGCACCATGGCTTAGGCTGGCGCTTTTTTGGTGGAGGTGTCTGTGATTTGGGTGGAAGGTGTCGCGCTCGCGCCGACGGTCGGGGCATGTGGGATGTGGAAGGAGGAGGAGGATGGGGGTCGGGTGTGGATTACCTGCCTGGATAGAGGAGGCCGAGCAGCGTGAAGGAGGGTCGCCGACGAGGAGGTGGTGGCACTGCAAGCAAGGAGTGAAGGTTTCAACTTGGAAAGGAAGGAGGAAAGAGGGGAAATGTGGCTTGTGGTTAGGGGAAAGGGGTGGGGAGGTAGATATTTCCGTGGAAACCGAAAATTTGGAATCGCTTCAGCCAAAAAACTAGCGTGCAAAGTGTCATCAGGCACGGTCCCTTATTCAGAACTGTGTACGATATATGGACATCACAAACGATTCAAATAGCTTAGCTCGTGTGTGATGAGTGAACGTTAAAAGTTTTGGTTCGAATTTCCATGGTTACAATGGTCATCCACGTCATTGCATAATTTGGGTACACAAAGGAGACTACAACACACCCACACTTCTTAATCGGACAAGTTCAGCAATTAAACAAAGCTAGCTGACCTAAACATAACTCTAACAAATTAAAGACCAGCACTCTTAATTAAACAAAACAAAGATTACTACTACGGCTGGTGCTCGTCGATCTCCGCCGCCGCCTCCATGTCCAGCTCGCGCCTGACGGTCTCCTGGTGTAACACCCCCTATGCGACTATATCTCCCACGTGTCGAGGCACGACCTAGAGGCATAATCGCATTGAAGCCATATGTCGCAAGTTAGGCAATCTTCACAACACCCCATGTAATATGAATAATAAAGGGGTGATAACATAGTTGGCTTACACTCGCCACGTCAATCAAGTACATAAATAACATCACATCATCCAAACACTCATGGCCCGACTACGGTGCCAAAATGAAAGATAACCCAACATGCGACAACGATCCCGTTCACCCCCAACTGGGCACCACTACTGATCATCGGGAAAGGAAACATAGTAACGTTGAGAGTCTTCGTCGAACTCCCACTTGAGCTCATACGCGTCTCCTGGAGCGGAATCATCAGGCCCTGCATCAGGTGTAATAGTAATCTGTGAGCCACAGGGACTCAGCAATCTCGCACCCTCGCGATCAAGACTATTTAAGCTTATAGGTATGGCAAGGTAAATATATGTGGAGCTGCAGCAAGCGACTAGCAAGTATGGTGGCTAACTTATTCGCAAAAGACAGCGAGAAGAGGAGGCAAAGCGCGTGCGAGAAAATAGAGAGCAACCTGCGCAAACATTACTCCAACACCGTGTCCACTTCCCGGACTCCGCCGAGAAGAGGCCATCACGGTAACACACTCAGTTGATTCATTTTAATTAAGTTAAGGTTCAAGTTATCTACAATCGGACATTAACAAATTCCCATCTGCCCATAACCACGGGCACGGCTTTCGAAAGTTCAAATCCCTGCAGGGGAGTCCCAACTTAGCCCATGACAAGCTCTCACGGTCAACGAAGGGATAGACCTCCTCCTAAGACGTTCTGATCAGACTCGGTATCTCGGTAATTCAAGACACTTCGACAAGTTAAAACAAGACCAGCAAAACCGCCCGAATGTGCCGACAAATCCCGATAGGAGCTGCACATATCTCTTTCTCAGGGCACACTCAGATTGTCTAAACTTTCGGTAGGCCAGCCCAGAGTTGCCCCTGGTAGCCACTAGCGGCTGACAGTTTGGACCAACACTCAGAGGAGCACTGGCCCGGGGGGGGGGTTAAAATAATGATGACCCTTGAGTTTGCAGAACCCAAGGGAAAGAAAAGGCTAGGTGGCAAATGGTAAAACCAAGGTTGGGCATTGCTGGAAAAGCTTTAATCAAGGCTAAATATCAAGGGGTTCCCATTATAACCCAACCGCGTAAGGAACGCAAAATCCGGGAACATAACACCGATATGACGGAAACTAGGGTGGCAAGAGTGGAACAAAACGCTAGGCGAGAGGCCGAGCCTTCCACCCTTTACCAAGTATATAGATGCATTAAGATAACATAGCAATATAATGATATCCCAACAAGTAAATAAATGTTCCAACGAGGAACGGCCTTCAATCTTCACCTGCAACTAGCAACGCTATAAGAGGGGCTGAGCAAAGCGGTAACATAGCCAATCAACGGTTTCCTAGGACAATGGTGGGTTAGAGGTTTGACATGGCAATTTGGGAGGCTTGCAAGCAAGTGGTAGGCATCGTAGCAATGGCATAGCAAAAGAGCGAGAAAACTAGCATAGCAAAGATAGTAGTGATTTCGAGGGTATGATCATCTTGCCTGCACAGTTGTCAGAGTTGACTGGATCCTCGAAAGCAAACTCAACGGGCTCCTCGTTAGCGAACTCGTCTCCCGGATCTACCCAAACAAGACAAACAAGCAACAAGGACACAATCAACCACGTGCAAGGATCAAGCAATATGATGCAATGATGATATGCTATGCGGGATGCGATGCGGGATGCAAAATGCAAGATATGACAGGAAATGCATGAACCTGGCCTCAACTTGGAAAACCAAGTACGCCACTGGAAATATGAGATGAAATCGCTTGAAAACGATATAAAGAACGTCGGAATCGGAGTTACGGTTTGGAAATGGCAAGCGATTCAAAAATGACTCCGGTCTGCGATTTACAACAAGTAGGCATCTAAATGCAATGAAATGAACATGCTACAGCACCCAAACATGACAACAAAATACATGGCAGAGATGCATTCAAGATGCTTAACAAAAGTCTAGCACTGAGCTACGGCCAATTCGTCCATTAACAGGTTCAAACAAGCATGGCAAAAATGCATATGACAAACAGATCTCAGACTTAGTGAAATTAACACTTGTCTGGAATTTCAGATCAAGTAGCACTCTTCGGAGCAACAAAACTATATGCTACAGGAACTGAACATGGCAAAGTAAAGCATGGCATGGAGCTAGTCAAAGAGCTTAACAAAAGTCCCTTAGTGACCTTGAGCCAAAAGGGATCAGAAAATACAATTGCAAGCATGTGAACATAGCAAAAACATAATCAGTTATAAGACTTAGTGAAAAACTGGCACGTGCTGAAATATAACTCAAGTAGGCATGTTTACGAGCTCGATGCACTCACTACGGTGCAAGTCATGACAAGACAAGCATACATCCATCAAGAAGGCACAAAATTCTAGCTAGACATGGCAAGAACAAAAGCATAGCATGCACGGATCAACTACAATATCACCGGCAAAATTGCAAACAAGTTGACAATCTACCCAGATTCACAAAGTAGCAAAAGTAGAGCTCGATTGACTCAAGCTAGGATGCTCCATAATTGCAAGCAAAGACATGGATGGATAGAGCACTACAATAATAACAAAACATCCGTACTGATCATCCTCAAAAGAGGCACGGATCAATAGGAAACAACATGAACATATGGCATCATGAGCTAAACAGCTCCAGGACTTTGTGAAATTGCTAAGTCCCTGAAAATAGAATTAGCAAGCGCACCACTTTGCAAGCTTGCACTAGTCACCACACACATCACAAAAATGCATGGGTTGCACCTATGGAAAGATGACAAAACCCTTAACAAAACACATGTAGAGCATCAGGGCATATCATGCACACATTAATCATGGCAAAAATGACAAAAACCTAAATGGGGTAGCAGATCTAACAATTAACTCAAGTAGCGCTCTTCTAATAGCATTTCGGGCATCAAGATGAGCTCAAATAAAAATGATGCAATGGAATGAAATGATGTACTCTCTGAGATGAACATTTTGATATGCTATATGCATGAATCGGAGCTATGGATGCAAAGTTACGGGGCTACGAACATGTGCACTTGTACTGAAATTTCTGGGACTTGGAAGAAAAAATCACCCCACGAGAAAAAAAAATCAACTCCGGCGAGAAGAGGCCGGTTCCTCCGTCTCCGGCGACGGCGAGGCTCGAACGCGGCGGGGGGAGTCCGTGGAGCGGCCGGACTCCGGCGGGGCGGCCGGATCTGGCTCCGGGAGGCGCGGGCGGCGCGGATCCGAGGCGGCGGCGGCCGGATCGAGGTGGCGGCGGCCGGTGGATCGACGGCGAGGTTCCGGTGGCGGCGAGGTTCCGGTGGCGGCGGCGGCGCGGCCGGCGACGAGGAGGTGAGGCGGGCGGCCGGCTCGGGCTGAGGAGGAGGAGGCAGGCGGCGGCGATGGCCTCGCGGGGGCCCCGAGCGGCCCTCGCGGGCCGTGGCGGCGGCTGGCGGCGGAGTGCCATGTGGCGGACGTCTATTGGCCCGAGGCGGTGGTGGCGGAGCGTCCGGACATGTCCGTCGGCAGGATTTTTGTCCGGCGTGGCGCGGGGACGATTTCTAGGGTTTCGGGGAGGAAGGAGATCCGAAAATCAGGGGGGGTTTAAATAGGCATAGAGGGAGCTAGAAGAGTCAAAATGAGGTGCGGTTTTCAGCCACACGATTGTGATCGAACGCTCTAGATGATGGAGCATATTTAGGTGGGTTTTGGGCCAAATTGGAGGGGTGTTGGGCTGCAACACACACGAGGCCTTTTCGGTCCCTCGGTTAACCGTTGGAGTATCAAACGAAGTCCAAATGATATGAAACTTGACAGGCGGTCTACCGGTAGTAAGCCAAGGCCGCTTGGCAAGTCTCGGTCCAATCCGGAAATGTTTAATCCCCACACAGGAAAGAAAGCTAGAAATGACCACCGGGGGAGAACGAAGCGCTGGAATGCAAAACGGACAACGGGGAAAATGCTCAAATGCATGAGACGAACACGTATGCAAATGCAATGCACATGATGACATGATATGAGATGCATGACAACGATAACAACACATGGAGACAAAGACCCGAACCCGAGGAAATAAATATAACTTAACGCCGGAAACGGCAAGAGTTGGAGTACAAATTGGGAAAGTTACATCCGGGGTGTTACACCTGGGGAAAGGGCTGCATGTCATCCATCACACCATACTCGGCAAGCATCTCGCCATCCGTGTCCACCACCTCTTTGGAAAAGGCCGCCATGACCTTGGCGTGGGCGGACGCGATCTGGGCTTGGACGGGCTCTGTCGTCGCAAGGTATGCGGCGGAGGAACGGACGGCTGCTCGAACGCTCTCGGTGATTTTTTTGACACTTGAAACAGTAGGAGAGGATCCTACTATATGTAATAATTATAGTATCAAAAAGGTCTTAAAAGTCATAACCTTACATCCATTGCCATGGAGAAGTTGGGGGTGTCAAAGGAATAAAAAGAGAGTTAAGAAGGGAGAGCTAAATGCTAGAAACAAAAGAGGTCAAAAAGAGTTTGTGTTTTTCTCCCACTCTATAACGAAGTAGGGAAAGGTCTTCTCTCAACTGAGCTAGCCAGCATGTTTTCGATGGTACGATCCCTCTGAAGTGTTTGTTGTTCCTCTCTTTCCATATGCTCCATGTAGCCTGCAGGAAAATATCCATGAACATTGGCCTATTCCATGTAGATTTTGCCTTTTCTATCCATTGAAGTCTTGTGCCGTGTGTTATCCAGCCAATGTCAAGGTGTGACTAGCTTTCTTGGCTAAATGGGCAGGTAAAGAAGAGATGTTCCAAAGTTTCCTCGGTAGGTGAGTCACATAGAAGGCATGTGTGGTTATCACCAATGTTGTAGTGCCTCCTCTTGAGCATATTTTGTGTTTTGAGTCTGTCTGATAGGAGAATCCAGCCAAACACTTTAATTTTCATGGTGACCTTGGATTTCCAAAGCCACTTGTAAGATTGGTGGGCATTGATCTCTCTAAAGTAATATGAGTAGTATTGCTTGGCTGGGTAGTCTCCTTTGGCCCAAATGCATGTCCACTTGTGATCCCCTTGGGTCAAGTTGATAGGTGCCAACAATTGTTGTAGGTCTAGAAATTCTGCATGTGCTTGTTCTGACAAGGGAAGATGGAACATTTCCCCCAATGTTTCAGCCGTTAAGAAGGCTTGAACTGAGATATCTTCATTTCTAGTGAAAGAGAAGGCCCTGGGATAGCTGCTAGCTAGAACATCATCCATCCATAGATCTTTCCATAGCAAAGTGTTGTGGCCATCCTGAATGGTAACCTTGGTGATGCCTCTATAGATGGGCATGAGCTTTGTGATATCTCTCCACCAGAAGGAACCACATGCATCCCATATTATGTGGTATAGTATGTGTTCCATATTAGTTCCACCCAAGGTAGATCCCAATGATTATAGAATTTGTGTAGGTACTTAAGCAGCAAGCCATCACTTTGAGTTCGGAGGTCTAAAATACCCATCCCACTGCATTCCTTTGGCTTGCAGATCATGCTCCAAGCAGCCAGAGAGTTCAATTATAGTTATAGGTAACTTGAGAGTGCATAGAGCAAAGATTGTCAACGAAGTGATCAAAGAGTTGAGTAGCGAGAGTTTTGCTCCATAAGAAATCATGTTGAGAGTAGTTGTAAGGCGTCGTTCCACTTTGCATACCAATGGAATTAGATCATGAACTGAGGGCATTGTGGACCCCAAAGGCAGCCCGAGGTAAGTGAACGACATTTTGCCAGTCATGCAACTAAAGATTTGGGCGATGTTATTACTCAGAGAATCATCACAATTGATTGGAATAAGAGATGATTTGTGAAAATTGATTTTTAGTTCAATGGATGTAGCATAATCAGACAAGATTTGCTTGATTGTTGTTGCTTGTGTTTCACATGCAGGGAGGACCAGTATGGTGTCGTCGGCGTATTGGATAACCGGGTAGTCTTTTTGAGTGGTGCACGATAAAGGACGCTGAATTATACCTTGAGCGAAAGAATCATTAATTACTGCTCGAAGGAGGTCGACTGCCAGCACAAAAATCAATGGAGATAACGGATCATCGTGTCGCACTCAACTTATGCAATGAAATTGTCGCCCCGGTACACCATTAAGCAAAACTGAAGATTTTCCCAATGAGAGGATAACCTTGATCCAGTTTAGCCACTTATTGTTAAATCCCATGTGCTTCATTATATCTAACATGGCATAATGTTCAATTGTGTCAAACGCCTTAGCGAAGTCAAGTTTAAGGACTATTGGTTTTTTGAAGCTTGGCATTGATAGATGTACTCGAACGCCCATGCCAGACAATCTTGGATAGATCATCCTTTCAAAAACACATATTGATTTCCATGCACTATCTTTAAGATGAGCTTTTGTAGACGATTGACAAGTAGCCTATTAATTATCTTAAGATAGTAGTTAAGTAGAGTGATGGGCCTATAGCCACTGACTGAAGTAGGTGCATTAATTTTTGGTACCAAGGTAATGAAACCCTCATTGATGCTTTCAAGGTTTAGATTTCCCTGATGTAATTGATTGCAAATCTTGTATAAGTCCTCTTTAATCACGTGAAAACAAGTTTTGAGGAAGTGACCAATAAATCTGTCCGGTCCCGAGGCTCTGTCAGCAGGCATGTATTTAATAACATCATGGATTTCTTTGTGAGTGGATGGCACTGTGAGTTGGTCAAGATCCTCTATCCTTTTGATAATTCTGGCTAAATCAAATTTCATTTCGTGTTGCGCAGATGAGCCAAGCCGCTTTTTGAATGCTTGAAAAATAACGGACTCCTTCACCGCATGATCTTCCACACAGTAGCCATCATCAGTGGTAAGTGATGTATTATTATTTCTTCTATATCTTTCTGAGGCCATTGCTTGGAAAAATTTTGGTTGCTCGTCACCAAACTTGACCCAACGGATAGTGCATCTTTTCCTCCAATATTCTTTCTAATAAGCAAGGAGTCGCAGAATGTGATTTTTGTGTATTCGACGAAAGTTGGCTTCAGGTGTGGTGAGGCGCCTTTTATTTTCAAGTTCATCAAGTTCAAATAGATCTCTCTTAGAGTTTTCAATAGCAATTGACGGTTTGGAAATACCTTTACTCCAGCTCTTAAGGTCATGCCTCAGGATTTTAAACTTTCGAGATAGGACAGTAGCCATGTTGGCCGAACGTACTGGTTTGCACCAAGAGTGATTAACCGTTTCCAAAAAGCCAGGATGGTGCACCCAATAAGATTCAAATCTAAAAATCTTCGACCGGGGGATGGTTGTCTCAATGCACACAACACAAGGAATGTGATTGGAGACCAGCCGGCCTAGGGGCTTAACTAGGGTTTTAGGGTATGATGAAGTCCAATTAGTGCTCGTAAAAAACCAGTCAATCTATTCTAGGAGGGGGTCTACCTGCATATTACTCCAGGTATAAGCTCGACCTTTGATTGGCAGTTCCACTAGGCTCTGGGTGTGGATAAAATCATTAAATGTGATCATCTCCCCAAAATTTCCACCAGGTTTATTATGGTTATCTGGGTCATGAATGAAATTAAAATCACCCAAGAGGAGCCAATCTTCATTGTGGGGGATATTGAGGTCAAGAAGCCACTGTATGAAATCCCTGTGTTCTTCACCTTGACAAGGGCCATAAACATTCACTAGGGTCCAATGCTGTGCCGATTGTGTGGATTGAAAATGGATAACCAGAGCAAAGTCCTTGGAGGCTATTATAGTGGCCATAAAAATGGAGCTGTTCCAAATCGTGGCAATTCCACCCGAAGCACCACGAGCAGGAATAAATCAAATTTGTCAAAATGTCGCGGGCAGAAAGACTTAATAAAGTTATTATCGAAAGTGTGCTTCTTAGTTTCCTGCAAGCATATAACAGCACACCCGCTAACGTTGATGACATTAAATAGAGCAAGTTGTTTTGGTTCAGAATTTAAGCCACGCACGTTCCAACAAAGAATTTAAGCCACGCACGTTCCAACCAAAAGTACCATGGACTAAATGAAAAGAGAATTAAGCGCTGGATGAGGAGGGAAAAGTATCCTCCTTAACTTCATTGAGAGACGCTTCAGAGAGCTCCACTGCAGTTATTGAACATTTAACTGTACCAACTAGCTGAATCGTGGCAATGGGTGTCGCAGGTGGAACTGCAGTATTGTCCTCAAGTGCAGACGGAACCATTGAAGACTTCGCTGACGGATTGATCTGAGGTTTCACCTTAGATGCTCTTGGCTTGCTGTCAGTTATGGCAGGGACTTTGAAACCATCGTATTTGTTGGACTTGGTGCTCCTACAGAGAGAAATAGAGGACATATGCATAGTCTTCTTCCCCTTCCTGTTATGAACGGTTGAGGTATTCCATGCTTCCACAGAGGTATCAATAGTGGTTGCATCCGGTGCCACGGTTTCAGTGATCATTGGAGCTTCAGGAAGCACATTATATGGGGTTTCTGTGATTGCAAGGAGTGCATTACCAGGTGAGGTGTTGACCACAACAGAAGTATCCATCGGCTCAAGGTCTGGGTTGACAAATGAG
Source organism: Triticum urartu (assembly GCF_003073215.2). Lineage (NCBI taxonomy): Eukaryota > Viridiplantae > Streptophyta > Magnoliopsida > Poales > Poaceae > Triticum > Triticum urartu. Next base: position 465,479,311 of record NC_053023.1, on the reverse strand, counting down.
TTTAAGTCAGGTGTGTCCTGGAGCTCTTCAAGCTGAACAGAAGAAGCAACAGATTCCCTTGTTTGCTTGGTAGCAGAGACTGTCACTATGTCATTTTCAATAGTGATCACTGCTTTAACCTGCACCCAGTCATTCCGAAGGCCAACACTAGTGCTCCAAGGACCATAAGAGGCAACCCGTGTCATGATAGTAGTTCTTAGAAAGGAGTTCAGCCTGATGAAGGAAAACCCTTGATTAACCAGCATTTAACAAACCACATTACCTGGCTTAGTCATAGAAAACTTCAGCCCTATCTGAGTGAGTGACACTGCCACTTCCAAAGTATTTCTCTAAAAAGCAGGTGGTTCCGTTGGGCTGATTGGAGCAGATGATGTGGCCATGTAAGAACTCTCTCTAGCAACCATAGAGTGAAATAAGTTCGCAGGTACCAGAACATAGGAATCATACACTATGGCACTAGAGTCAGAACTGCCAAACATTGACATCGAGTCATTCCAAGCCATACCTGGGCTATCCTGCATGTTGTTATTGGGCACAATGCCATCCTGAACTTGGAGCCCTTCCGCAGCTAGCCAAGCTTGATAGTTATAGAGAGCAGGAGGTGGTGAAGGTGGCCATTGTCCCCAATTAGCCTGAGAACGAGTCCCATTACCTTGGTTTTCTCCATTTGGATTGTTTGCTGCATTAGCGTTCATCTGGGCATTCTGGGAATATCCAGTTTTTTAGCTGAGCTTGATAGAGTTTCTCAGCCGTGAGCCCATCCCCATGCAAAGGATGAGGAATGCCATCTGCCGAAAGTGGGTCAATCCCCGCTGGTTGAACCTCAGGAAGATGAGAGTTCCAATCATTGCTACGCAGTATAGTGACACAAACTGTCCAGCAAGGACGTTCTCCTCCTAGCTGATGCATAACAAAAAAATTTGGGACTAAACGCAAATGAATGACTCTAACTTTGATCAGAACCAACTTTCTATCCCCCCTCGGATTGTTCCAGGTGATTAGTTCCCCAAATTTATCAACTGTTTTGTGCATGTAGTGTGAGGTCTGATAATCTTGCGGGAACCCAATATACAAAAGGCAAATCTGAGGCCCATATGTGGCCTGACACATATTGAGAGCCACATCATGAGGAATAAAAGAAATTACTGTGAGGATGTTTTCCTCATCTTCATCTAGTTCAAAAGTAGTACCCACAACAACATCTCTAGTCATCAAATCCACAAAGCCGAAAATCCCAACTCCTAAAGGATGATCATCAATCTCTATTTGGAAGTATTGGGATTCATGCAACAAACCTTCAATGGTGTGACGCAGCGCCGCCTTGTGATCGAACAGAACGAAGCGGTTGACCTTAGCAAGGGCGACGAAGTCATGGCGGAGCGGAGGAGTTGTGCTGACCACCATGTCATCTCTCACCTTTCGGTCCTCGGGGCCGAGCTCGATCGTCATGCCCTGCGGGAGGTAGGGCACCACATTGACCGGGAAGTTCGCCATGGGAGGGGGTGGAGCTCAGGAACGGTGGCGTTGATGGAACAGGGAACCAGGGGAGAATGCGTATCGGCACCGGTTCTACTCTCCTTGGGAACCCAGACTAACTTTGTCTTCCCTCCACCCTACCAACCAGATGATGGCACGTGTCGGGATGCACCCTTGGATGTGTATCGGACGGCTGCTGTCACTTGAGTGTCGGCAGTGGCGCAAATGGGCACAACATCATTATTAAAAGCCTGATTAATTTGATATCTCAGGGAGTCTGCTTCGATTGGATTTGTCATAATTTCCTTGCCCTTCTCTAAGGGATAACCATCATGATTATTTCCTTCCATGTGCAGAGAAGATATATGGGGATCTTTTTTTTGAATATTCGTAATTGTATCCAAAATATGAGAACGAGATTTTGGTTTCCAATACATTCTTCTCGCCGATGTATAGCAAAAATGAGGGGTGTGGCCCAGGAAGGAACAAATGTGACATCGAATGAGGCCAGGGCAGTCAAAGTATAAATGGGCCTGCGATCCACAATGGTAGCATGTCGATACAACATAATGTTGTGGTTCACTGTAAGATAATCCAGCCCTAGGCGGCCCAGAAGGGCATGCATAGGGATCAGAGGAGCACCGGTTGCAAACCTGGTTTGGACACGATTCAGCTTTGTGACCCGAAGCATTGCAAATATAGCACATATTCATTCGGTTATTAATGTAATCTGAGGATGGTACCGAAGGAATAGACCAGATTTTGGCAATGTGACTATTTGAATAACCAAATTTTCGTTGATCGTTAATGTAGAGCAGCATGAAGGGGGGTATAGAGTACCAACAATCTTGCCTGAATTTACTGCCCTGGAATTGATTGCGTGGCTTACTACACGAAGATGGCACCTGAGTTTGAAAATCCCCTAGATGGATAGTATGTTACAATAAGTGTTGATTGGACTCCGTGTCTCGTGCTAGTGAGTGATTATTTCCCGCATGAAAACTACCAAAATGGAGATCAGTAGTAAATGCATTGCCTTGATTATTCATGGAACTATTATTACCAGAAAAGATTTGATTGGTTGATCATGGCAAGGCACTTGCCGTTGCCAGATCTTTCCGGTGACTCGCCAGTGATAGGAGAATTCCGCTGTGAACACGATGTTGGATACAATAAGCTAAATTTTGCCAATACAGAGACAGGAAGGATCCAAAGCTTCATTGCTAGAGTCAAATGAAAATGTGGGTTTAATCGCCATAGGTTTGCGTGCAGAGAGTTCAGCCAGATACGATAGAGTTGAAAATGTGGGTCTAATCGCCATAGAATGCCAACTAGAATCCTTCCAGGGAAGAACTTGACTCTCAGGACGATAGATTTGAAAATGGCGTACAAAGTCTGGCCAAATACGATCTTTCAGATGATATATGAAATGACCAACTCGATTAGAAGCCATAGAGAAATGAAACTTACGATCACCCACACATTTGGTCGACAAATCCCCAGTAGAACCTCCAATACAACACCGAAGGGCAATACCAACTGAATCTTTCGAGAGGAAAAGAGGATGAGGAGAAGAAGACCACCAAGAAAAATTCCTTGGTTCCATTGAGAGGAGAGAAGTGGACCATAGATCCAAAACGACGACGAACCTGTGCTGCAATCACCTGACCTGGCTTGAAGTCCCAATGTAGAAGACCATCCATGATTCCTTTGGTTAGAAGACGCCATTTCTATGGTAGAGGTTGTGGAGGAGGAGGGGAGACGCCATGATCTTCGCGATTGCCAGCTCTTCGGCCGTGGGTTGCCGACCGTTGTCGAAGAAGCATTGTTCGATTTGTGCAGTGACTGCCAGGAGATGGGCGTGGGCAGCCTCGACATGGTCTCGGGCGGCCTCAACATGGTCGTGGGCGGCCTCCATCAGGGCTAAGGCCGCCGCTGCGGAATGGAAAGCTGCGATGCCACTCTCGCTAGTTGCTATCCCCGAGGCAGATGTTTTTCCCGCCACTTGAGAAGCAACAATGACTGTTTGGGCTGCCTTTGCCGCCTGGTCGCAAATTGCGGCCATGCTCATGCACCTTGTTAGCATGCGCTTGGCGGCCGCAGCCGCGCTCTCACCGTAGTGGACCACCGAAGTTGCCCTCACGACGCGGGTCACATGCCCATCTTTCACCGGCGATGATTGAACAGTCAAATGATATTTGGGGAGCGAGCTAGTGTTCGTGAGACGCCAACCGTGGACTGTAGCCGATGCACTTTCTCGCATAAGCCATAGGCGCACTATACATCGACGGTGCTCCAAGATAATTTTTTACTACATCTCACATGGTTGCTGATAATAAACTGTGTGCGATCTACTTGATTTTTCATCTTGATTTGAATTACATAATGGGGTCACGGTGGCAATGGATGGTGCTTGAATTGCTAGACCTTTTATCTGGAGTGAACATGCAACTATATGTGTATCGTAAAAGAATTGGAATTATTCAGGGTTCGTTTGAACATTTTCTAAATTAAATTGGTTTTCTAGCCATTTGAGGTGAACAATTCAACTTTGAACTACATGCACATGCTCCAGTGCATATAAATTGGTTGAAACATCAAATATGTGTCCTTGGGTGCGCGCTTAGGTCCCATGCAAGAAATGGGAATGAATTTCAAACACCAGGGCACCGTTGATTGCCGGCAAAATATTGAGATGCCTGGTTTTTAAATTCTATTAAATCAAAAACTCGTCTGAAATTCATGAAACTTGGCATGCTATCATGGAGCGGCATCAACATGTCATGGTAAAAAAATTGCCCATTTGGGGCAGGTTTAGGTATATGCTTCTCACAAACCGGAGCTTCTCACAACAAGCATGATGGTTTTCGATAGGGAACGTCCCACCTTTGGGGACGAAACGATATCCATCTCCTCTTATTTCTTTTAATTTTTTTCTCATGTCAACATAGAACAACAGGAGTGTTGTGTGAGTTTTTGTGATTTTTCGGGGTTCATTTGGACATTTTTAAGCATTAACTGAGTTTTCAATGCATTTTATGTGCATAATTCAAATTTGAACTACATGCACATGCTCCAGTGCATATAAATTGGTTGAAAGATCAAATATGTGTCCTTGGGTGCATGCTTAGGTCCCATTCTAGAAATGCGAATGAATTTCAAACACCGGGGCACCGTTGATTGTCGCAAAACATTGAGATGCCTGGTTTTTAAATTCTAGTAAATCTAAAACTCGTCTAAAATTCATGAAACTTGGAATGCTATAATGGAGCGGCATCAACATGCCGTGGTACAAATTTTGTCCCATTTGGGGCAGGTTTGGGCATATGCTTCTCACAAACCGGAGCTTCTCACAACAAGCATGATGGTTTTCGGTAGGCAACGTCCCACCTTTGGGGTCGAAACGATATCCATTGCCTCTTATTGCTTTCATTTTTTTTCTTGTGTCAACATAGAACAACAGGAGTGTTGTGTGATTTTTTGTGATTTTTAGGGGTTCGTTTGGACATTTTTATGCATTAACCGAGTTTTCAATGCATTTATGTGCATAATTCAAATTTGAACTACGTGCACATGCTCCAGTGCATATAAATTGGTTGAAAAATCAAATATGTGTCCTTGGGTGCAGGCTAAGGTCCCATGCAAGAAATGGGAATGAATTTCAAACACTAGGGCACCGTTGATTGCCGGCAAAACATTGAGATGCCTGATTTTTAAATTCTAGTAAATCCAAAATTCTTCTGAAATTCATGAAACTTGGCATGCTATCATGGAGCGGCATCAACATGCTGTGGTACAAATTTTGTCCCATTTGGTGCAGGTTTGGTATATGCTTCTCACAAATCGGAGCTTCTCACAACAAGCATGATGGTTTTTGGTAGGGAACGTCCCACCTTTGGGGACGAAATGATATCCATTGCCACTTATTGCTTTCAATTTTTTTTCTCATGTCAACATAGAACAACAGGAGTGTTGTGTGAATTTTTGTGATTTTGCGGGGTTTGTTTGGACATTTTTATGCATTAACTGAGCTTTCAATGCATTTATGTGCATAATTCAAATCTTAACTACATGCACATGCTCAAGCGCATATAAATTGGTTGAAAAATCAAATATGTGTCCTTGGGTGCATGCCTAGGTCCCATGCAAGAAATGGGAATGAATTTCAAACACTGGGGCCCCGTTGATTGTCGGCAAAACATTGAGATGCCTGGTTTTTAAATTCTAGTAAATCCAGAACTCGTCCGAAATTCATGAAACTTGGCATGCTATCATGGAGCGGCATCAACATGTCGTGGTACAAATTTTGTCCCATTTGGGGCAGGTTTGGGTATATTCTTCTCACAAATCGGAGCTTCTCACAACAAGCATGCTGGTTTTCGGTAGGGAACGTCCCACCTTTGGGGACGAAACAATATCCCTTGCCTCTTGTTGCTTTCAATTTTTTTTTCTCATGTCAACATAGAACAACAGGAGTGTTGTGTGAATTTTTGTGATTTTGCGGGGTTCGTTTGGACATTTTTATGCATTAACTGAGCTTTCAATGCATTTATGTGCATAATTCAAATCTTAACTACATGCACATGCTCAAGCGCATATAAATTGGTTGAAAAATCAAATATGTGTCCTTGGGTGCATGCCTAGGTCCCATGCAAGAAATGGGAATGAATTTCAAACACTGGGGCCCCGTTGATTGCCGGCAAAACATTGAGATGCCTGGTTTTTAAATTCTAGTAAATCCAAAATTCTGTTAACCATTCACGTGACACCACGTGTCTAGGTTTTAATGGCTGTACGAGGTGTCACGCGGACAGGTGCTTGACCTTCACTGAACAGGAGGCGTGCAAGCGCCATCCAGTGCGCAGGCTAACCGAGAGGCGTGCAAGTTGTCCTCGAGGTTGCAGGCTCACGGGGAAGCATGTGAGCTGTATGTTGCACAAGCTCACTGGGAACGAGCCCTTGACTTCCATGGACGCCCGCCTTTCTCGCATCCTCTACACTAATGGCACCCAAGCTGCTGTTTAATTAGCTTTTTAAATATAAAACACTCATCGCAAACGTTTTAGTTAGAACACACATATGCAAACTGACAGCTTCCCCAGGAAGCCAAGAGAAAATGTGCCGAGCATGATTTCTATAGCTCTTGATCGCAAACGTTTTAGATAGAACACCAGTATGCGAAGTGAGAGTAGTGCATGATTTGTGCATCCCTTCAACGCAAACGGTTGTTTTGGATGACCCGTGTGCAACCACGTACAAACAATTTGGTAAGATTTGTCAATCCTTGTAACACTGTGATTTGTCAAAACATGAATCTCAAAATCATTAGCAGTATCTAACTTTTGCAACTAAGATTCAGTAATTAAGCATAGATTTCATTCATAGATTAAGCAGTCGTTCTTAATTTGTACAAATAGTTCAACTCGACAGCTGAAGCAACCAAACTTTTCCCCAATTGTTGGCAACCACGTACTGAAATAGCTAGTTACACTATATATATACTAGCTAATTTTAAGTATGTTGTACAGGTCCACCACATCTATAGTCAGATGAACTGAATGAAATAGCCCCTAAATACTACTACTACTTCAGAGGGGCTTTCTACTACTCCCGGCTGCCTCTCCTCTGCCGAGCGTGCTCAGTATGAGGCGGAGGAGGAGGAGCCTACCAACGAGCTTGGCAACCGCAATGAAGTGCCTGCCGCTAATGTAGCATCAGCGACGCTCACCTCGAATGCCCTCTGCCGCTCCAGATGACCCCTCTCGAAGCGGTGGTTCTCCTCCTAGATCTCCTGATTCGTTGCCTCTGAGGTGGCGTGTGCCGTGGCCACTGCGGCAGTAAGGCTCTTTGCATGCTTGACGAGGCGCTCCTCCTCCTCTCGTAGGAACTCGGTGTAATGCGCAAGGTCGCTGTCGCACATGTGGGCATCCACCTCCGCCTCCCACCTTCGGGCGGCGGTGGCGGAGCGGGTGATGACCTCGGCGGTCGATGATGGGTTGGCGGCCACGGCGACCGACGACGGGGTGGCGGCCACGTCCACCACCTCCCGCCTTCAGGCCGCGGTGGCAGAGCGGGTGATGGCCACAGCGGCCGGCAGTGGGGTGGTGGCCACAACGGCCATCTCCCGTCTTAGGTTGCGGCGGCGGAGCGGGCGATGGCCCTAGCTTTCGATGGTGGTTTGGCGGCAACAGCGGCCGGCAATAGCAGCCGACGGGCATCGACGATGGACCGTGTGGTGGGTGTTCGGCACACACCCAACAGGGATGCCACGCGCACTACACTACGCTGGGGACTACGCCGCCGCCGCGGTGTAGCCTCCCAGCTGGAGCTGTCCTCTGATGACGGCAGAGTGGCTGACCGACGATGACGAACCAGTGCCATTGGCGATTGTTGGAGAAGCAGACGAGGTAAGATACAGGGATGGAGGGGAATATGCGAGGCAGGACTTGCCAGACATGAGGGTTTTTATAGCAGGCCGGTAAGCATTGGGATTTTGGGGGATTTCACCGAGTCGGGCGGGAAGCTTGCGTGGGAACCTGCGAGGTTGTGCGGGAACGGGCTCACCGATGGTTCATTGGCGCCACCATTTGGCAAAAGACGCCCCCACATGCTGCGCAAGCTTGCGTTGTAAGCCGTCTGCGGCAGCGGGGTGACAAGATGTGCGAGAGGAGGACGAATGGACTCGTACACATACGGTTAATAAAAAAACCTTTGCAAATTAATTACCTACTATGCCACCGTCCTGGTTTACATTATATAATTTTTAAAACATGCATTAACATTTTGTTGGTTAAATTTGAGGGCAAAGTATGGCATGGAATATAAAGGAGACTATAGTCTAGACGGAGGTGGTACCACACGACCGCTCTCTATGCAGCGACGCAACTGTCGGCCGGCTTGTAGGCGACCATTTCCTGCTAGTTCAACTGCTCTATGCGTGTGGTTGCTTTTGGTTAAGGCGGCCTTGGCGTGCTCTGCTCACATCACGCCACGTGCGCTCCGCTCTCACATCTCTCCGGTTGCTCGACGCGACGATGAAGTTACCCGCTGCAAAAACTGCCATGCGGACGTGCCGAGAATCCACGCCGCCCGGCCCACTTTTATTCCTATAGCCATTTACCTTCATCTCTCATCTTACACAACACAATAAGCACACCCACGAGGACACATACAGAGAGGACATCCAGCGGTTCCAATGGCGCTCCCCGTGGCTCCAATGGCGCTCCCAGCGGCCGACGATGACAACGGCGGGCTGTTCACCACCCATCACGTAGTGGACACCCACGTGAGGGGGAAGGCCCTCTCGGTGGTGTACACAAATGATCCGGACTCAGTGGAGAGCTCCATCCAAACTATGGAGCAGTTCCTTGCCGAGGACAAGTACCGAGTGGTCGGCTTCGACCTCGAGTACACCATGGGTCGTGCCGGGCACGATCATAAGGTTGCCGTCGCCCAGTTGTGTGTGTGACATGATGTCCTCCTCTACCACTTCCACCTTGCACAAGGCCATGCGAGCGTTTCTCCAGGTTTGCCAAGAGCTCCAACTACAGTTTCGCTACGATGGACACCACCAACTATCTAAAAGTGCTCAAGGTTTCGGACTTGAAATGCCCGAATCTTGTCAACATCCAGCACCACTACAAGGTCTAGGGTAGCGACAAAAGCAAACTGAACTCCCTGGTTGACCTCGCCTCGGCCATCATCGACCCCTACTATGCAAAGATGAAGCAAGAGAGCAATAAGGACAAGAACGCCTGGCACAGTGTGTGGCATAAGAGACTGGATGAACAACATGTCTAGTATGCGGCATGGACGCGTACACAAGCTACGAGATGTACAGGCGGATCACTGACATGAGGAACTGTCTTCTTCCTAACACAGACGATGGATCGAGCCACATAGCAATGTCGGGAGCGTCACAAGAAGTAGATGACTAGACGATTGTTTCTACTTTAGAATGCATGCAATTGTTTATTGAGGTGTGTGTGAATGATCTGTATAGTCACTTATGTATGTGGATGTTTATTTCAGTTATATATATATATACATGTTATTCTACTATATATAGAGCAATTCACACGGCTTATTAGCAGCAATCGTCTGTGTTACTATTGGTCTTCGCACACATTTCAGATTACGGACCTGTTTGCCGCGTATCACACACATCTTGTTCAGTTGAACCGTTTCCATTGTGTTGCCTAATCACACACAGTTCATTCGAGTGAACCGTATGCTGTGTATCGCACACGCCTTCATCTGGCTGCCCGTTTCTTTTTGCCTCCTCATCCCAAACAGTTAATTGAGTTGAACCGTATGCCCTGCATCACACACGCAACTAAATTCTGAACCGTGTTCGATGCATTTGTCATCGCAAATGTTTTGCACCTTTTTGACGGTTTTTTACACCACCGTTTGCAATTATGGCATCACACACAGTTTCGCCGAAGGGTCTCTGATCGTAGTGTCGCGTTTGGACCATCCTGCAGTAGTGTTCATCTTTGGATTTAACCGTCGCTGGTGATCGACAACTGGTTTAGCATGAGGCTCCATATTAATTTTATGCTGACATAGAGTAGGACTAATGCCCTTAAGACCATCAAGAGTATATCCAATAACAGCACCATGCTTCCTTAAACTTTTCAATAATCTCTTTTCTTCATGCTCTGAAAGGTTAGTACTAATAATAACAGGATATATCTTCTTTTCATCAAGATAGGCATATTTCAGAGTATCAGATAATTGTTTAAGATTGAATACATGATCACTCTTGGGTGGTAGAGGATCTCCAAGAGTCTCAACAGGCAAATTGTGTTTCATGTTTCAAAACAAGCATTTGTTTAAATAATACCTCATCTATTTCATTTCTTTCATTCATAAACATATCATTTTCATGGTTTAGTAAATATTATTCTAAAGGATTAGTAGGAGGCACGGCAATAGAAGCCAGGCCAATAATTTCATCTTTACTAGGCAATTCTTTATCACGAGGTTTTCTACGGAATTTGGAGAAATTAAACTCATGAGACACATCCCCAAAACTTACACTAACAATTTCTTTCTCACAATCGATCTTGGCATTAACGGTGTTCAAGAAAGGTCTACCAAATATAATGGGACAAAAATCATCTTATGGGGAACCTAAAATTAGAAAATCAGTAGGGTATTTTATTTTCCCACACAAGATTTCAACATCTCTAACAATCCCTAGAGGTGTAATAGTGTCTCTATTAGCAAGCTAAATAGTAACATCAATATCTTCTATTTCAGCAGGTGCAATATCATTCATAATTTCTTGATGTAAAGTAAACGGGATAGCACTCACACTAGCACACAAATCACATAAGCCATGCTAACAATGATCTCCAAGTTTAACAGAGACAATAGGCATGCCTACGACAGTTCTATGGTTATCTTTTTCATCGAGTTTAGCAATTCTAGTAGCTTCATCATAGAAATAAATAACATGCCCATCAACATTATCAACCAAGAGATCTTTAACCATAGCAACATTAGGTTCAAATTTAATTTGTTCAGGGGGTGTAGGTGTTCTAGTATAACTCTTGCGAACCATAGCTGAAGCTTTAGCAAGTTCTTTTATCCTAACAGGAAAAGGTGGTTTCTCAATGTAAGCAGTAGGAATAACTAGATCAACATTATAAGTGATAGCTTCTTCTTCAGCTTTAATGGGTTCTACTATCTTTACTTCAATGGGAGGATGATATTTAAACCACTTCTCCTTAAGGAGATCAACATGAGTAGCAAATGATTGACAAAAAGAAGATACTATCTCATAGTCAAGTCCACATTTGCTGCTAAATTCACGAAAGCCATCGGTATCCATAAAAGATTAACACAATCAAACTCAAGGTTTATACCTGACTCCTTACCTTCGCCAAGCTCCCAATCTTTGGAGTTACGTTTAATTCTTTCCAAAAGATCCCGTATGAATTCAATAGTATTCTTCATAAAAGAACCTGTACAAGAAGTATCTAGCATGGATTCATCATTACGAGAAAGCCGAGCATAAAAATTATGAATAATAATTTCTCTTGAGAGCTCATGATTGGGGCATGAATATAACAATGACTTAAGCCTTCCCAAGCTTGAGCGATACTTTCTCCTTCATGATATATATATATATAGTAGCACTATTCTTATCGCAGGATCAAAATAGTTATTCGGATCACAACGCCCCTATATAAGGCCTGATGAGATCATCCACAACTTCCAAACCGGATGCGACAAAGAAAGAAAAACGCAGCCCACCTTCTTCACCCGTGCTCTATCCCACCTCGATTCCACCTTCCCCTGCACACAACCACCCGCAGCCATGGCCGCCCCTGCCTCTGCCTCGCCCCTGCC